>NW_009617840.1:0-15361 GCF_000690535.1 Cariama cristata
AGCAGGTCACCTGGTCATAGAAGGAGATCTATGATTGCCAGAGTCCTGGCTGCACTTCTATTTCCTTTCATTCATGCCAGATCTTTTACAATATTAATAAATCATAGCTAGAAATATTTAACCAGTGAAGCTGATGCTCAGGAATATGGATTCAAGTTCCACTAAAAGGCCTTCAAAAGACATTTTTAGTGATTTCTTTTCTTAAACAACTGCAGAAATCAGTAATAGACAGAAGTATGACTGTATATACACAGGATGGAAAGTACCCATCACAACATGAAAACACCAATTAAATGCTGGAAGAACAGACACAGTTTTCCAGACACAGAAGGAGAGCACAGTTAGTAGCTTTACATCTTACACACACCCAAAAAAAAAAAAACCAAAAACAAAACAAAAAACCAACCAACCAAACCCCAACAACCTGAAGCAGTTCAGTAGAAGCAGAGTTAACAAACATTTCTTTCGGAGATGCAGATCACATTCTGAAACACAAAGAGCCTTTCAACACACTAAAAAACCGTGACCTACATATACTGACTTTGGTGAAGCAATGTCTCTAGTTAACTGAATTGCAAAGTCTTAATCTCTTCATAGCATAACAGATTGTACCACTGGTTTTAACAGCAGTGCCTACTGGTTATTTTTATTATGCATATATACCAAATGTGACCAGTCAGTTAAATACATACTTTTTAAACTGTATTTTCAACAAGTTGGATTTGAAAGTAAGCCCCATTAACAATTTCTTTGTTCAGTTTTTAGTAAATTCTTGCATTAACAATCAGCCTAACATATTCTTGAATATACTCAAGTTACCTTCAGAGCAGTCCTTAATTTCATCTAAGCACCTGTGTTTTAGCTATGCTGGAGGATTGGCCCCTACAGCATAACCAATACTGTCAGTTATTTCTCCGGTCTGTTTCTTTCTCAATATTCCCAAGTCCATAACTAAGGTAAGCTGTATGGTTTCACAGGTTCTTAAAGAATTACAAAACTGCTGTCTTCCACTGTCCAAAAAGAGGCTCTTGGCATCTTTTTCAAATTATTTTTTTCGAGTATATCACATATCTGTCAAAACCATTACAAGTGGCACAAGAACGACCAATAATCTGCTTGACTGTAACAAAAACATTCAATAGGATTTATTTTACTTAGTGAGTTCAAGGAATAGAATTATTAATAATTGATGGAGCAGTTTTGTAACCATATTATTAGATACATAAATTAATTTCCTAGAAAATTATGGTGGGTAGAATGTCAGAAGTCTGTATTTAGAGGGTTGGATGGGGGTTTTTTGCATTCTTAAAAACAAAAAATACTACTTTTGTCTTGCAGGGTTCTCAAGTTGCTTCCAGTGGTCAAAAAGTTAAAGAACAAAAAGAACAAATACTATGTTAACCCTAATACTAATAAGTAACTTTTTGATCTTTCTCCTAAAACATTTGCCTTCTGAATCTGCAAATAGAAAATGTGCTAATTCTCAATAATTACTTATCTCTTAAGCATGACGTTGGATCAACATGAATATTTCATTCTGATTTGCTTAGGAGAGTGATCAGTGATGTTCACAAGGTGGGAACTCAAGAGCTGTTCCACCAGGGAAGAACATGAACTACAGCCATTGTAAGGAACAGCAAAATAAGATAAATTAAAAAGAAACAACAAATTAAACATACAGATAAAGAAAGGAAAATGAAAGAAAATTCATGGAAATAACAAAAGCAAATCTGTCTGCTGTGAGTAATGCACGATATAACAGAGTTATCACGTTCACAATTCATTTTTAGTCTTTTCTACAAGTATCCAGTTGACAACAACAGGAGTGCCACACTAGACTGAGAAAGACTTCCCATCCTAAATATAACTTCAGCCCAGATGAAATTCATCTTCCTCCACAGAGTGATCCAGCTTCCCAGATTTAGGGTACAAACTCACCAAGGCATAGGCCACGTTCCCTGTGCTAAGCACACAGCTGACATTCAATAGATCTGACTGGAATAAAACAGGTAGCGTCTCTCTCTTGCATCAAGCACCCTTCACATTCAGTCCCAAGTCATGCAGAATCACTTGAGATGGGTTGGGAAACAAGCAAGAGGCCACATACACTAATATCTAGTCATATACATTCATCTATTAATTTGGAATTTTATTTTACAGTCTTTATTAAGATCTTGCTTGACGGGACATGGCTCTTAATTTTTCCACAGAGTTAATAATTACTTGTCCTGTAGTGTGCCACACCTATCATGCTCCTACCATTATTTGAGTTAGTACTAAGCCAACTCCTTAATTATATAAGCCTAGTTTACTTCTAAAGTTGCACATGTTAATAGGTAACAAATAATACAATTAATTACATCTTCCATTCCTGTTTCTTATCCCTTTTCCGTCCTTGCTTTTCTACTCACTTCACTTTTTAACATAATTCAGTTGTATTCAGTGTCTATTCTGACACCCAAAACAGACAGTAGAGAATACAATCTTCCATCTTCAAGACACTGAAATTTTTAATCCAGCCAACCTTGAATCAAAAGTTGAGCTTTATTTAATCTTTAGATGCTCCACAACCAGGTAGGCTGAAAACAAGGCATAAACATTTATCAATCCACTAATTTCATACATTTTTAGCCTGCTACAGGAGACTGCAATGTGAATGCCAATGTTATATTTTGCTTTAAAAGTTTCTGATATTACACACAATCTTACACAAAGGCAACTGGAGAAAGCCTAAGGGATGGAAGCTGGTACTCTGGATCAGTCAGGACTGATACAAGAGCATCAAGGCAACTGTACAAACATTTTATGGCCAGAAACAGAAATTAGACTGATATGCAAAATCTGTTAATTCTTGTATAAAATTTATTAAATAAGCATGACAGAAAGACAGAAGTCAAGATTTCAGCAAAGACAGTCAAAGACTAAAAGCATTTTCCACTTGGTTTCTGTTATTAAATTGCTCATGAGGGTTGGTAAGTACTGTGTGATTTCAACCACGTAGCGTAGTTATTTATTATTCAAAGGAAAGTATAACTAGAGAGAACTGTTGCAAGAAATACCCTAACAACCATGCTCAACACCAAAAACATTACAATATTACATGTTCCAGGAATGTCCTAATATTAAACGTTATATGGCAAAATACTTGCAAGTGCTCTAAAGATGAGTTTCTGCACATTAAAAATACATGATTTAGCTTTCTCACACAACTGCTCGTGCTCAGCTCCAAACAACTCTCATGATTATTTCCTATTTCTGATGTGCTCATATCCTGCGCTCTCAAAAATTCAATTCAGAACACATTATTTTTTGTAATGATCAATAAAATACCAGAAAGAGACCAACGAATGCAGTTCCTTGTTCTGTCCTGGAAGATATAAAACAAAACAGGGACAAAAGAAAACCACTAACAAGCTCCTATTTCCGTAATAACAGCAGAAATGTTTCTTACCCACAATTATTTTATTATTCAAACTCTCTATATACGCTCTTCATATTGGCTAAATTAACTCAGTTTTCTGCCCAGATGATCATCTGCATCTTTTTAAGGAAACAAGGCTAGAGAAAGAATAATAACCATTAAACTCAAACCCCATGGACTAAGGATCGGTGGAAAGTTTTGAAAAGTCAAGCAGTAATCAGCAAATTATATCAAGTGAGTTTCAAAGTATAAATAATAATAATATTGCTGCCTTTAATATAACACTTCGTTCACATAAGGGAGGTTTCATGTATCTACATAAATGTCACTAAAAGTAAGCATTGACAAGAAAATCAGAACGAATGAAGTTACAACATCCTTCTGGAAATAATGGTGAATTGCTCTTACCGTAAGTTACACTTATTAATAAATCTACTTCAAAATATATAATTGCACAGTAGTTATTATTCACTGATCCACTTGCTGTAAAACACTCCTATTTTTAAAATTATCTTTGTAGCCTTCTCAATCCTTAAACCTATTTATCAGCCAACATTTGTTACATTTAACTTCTCTTTAATGATTATGATTAATACCTAGGTCCTAAGTATTATTTACATGAACTGAAACATCAAAAATGGCACTTACATTGCAAGTATGAAACTACTGCTATTGACCAGAGTACTCCATAAATAAAAACTTTTTTTGCTCCAAAGCAATCACTTTTTCATTAATTGTGTATTAAGCAAAGTAAGAAAAGGAAGCAATAAAAGCAGTTCAGACCAAAAAAAAAAAAAAGAAAATAAAAGAAAAACAACAAATCAATGAACAAAAAACCGAACCAAACAAACCCCCCACACCACTGTATATTGGCTTTTTTCCCCTTCTATTCCCCCCCAAGGATTAAAGGTAAAAAATCAGTTTTAGACTGCACTAAAAGCAATCTATTACAATAGCTTTGTTTAACAGATACGTATCTGATACTTAGCTTATGTCTAGGTCCTTCCATTTGCACTGTTTGATTGCTCATTGCTCCCGATGAAAAACTTAAATTATACTAGTAACTTTTTGATTAAATACAAGGTCATATGATGTAACCAGGTTTCTTGATATAGTTACAATGTAACTGAGCATTCTTGAACAGTTTTCCAGTTATTTCACAAATCTCTCCTGTACTAGATAACCATCCCTTCTGCTTACTTTGGAAAGCTAAATTTACATACAAAAATCCTTCTCTCTATCAAAATCACATTTGTCTAGTTTACATGTGAAAATATAAAAGGGTATTGCAATTAGTCTTTGTAGTCTTTTCATGCATCATCAGGGGAGAGGGAGAGCATCCCACAGAAAGAAATTCAGAACAGAAGCCCAACTTACATGCTCTAAATCACCTTCTGAACGCACAGCGTTAGCAGTTATTTAACTACTAAAGCTAGGTGGTGTGGCAAAAAGGAAACAGACTGAAATTAAATTATCCTTTGAATTTTAACTGCCAGATTAATTTGTCTAAACTCACTACACTTGTAACTCAAAAAGACCAGAGAAATTTAGTAAAAGATTTAAGAAGAATCCCAGCATGAGTAGAATAAAGAGTGTCATACAGTGGTATTCAAGCTCAATTTAACAGCTATTCACTCCAGTATTTTCCAATCGGTAAAGCAGGCTGGCCTAAGGACATTTTAGGTAAAACAGAGCTGAGCAGGGCTAATGGCTTAATCCCATGTATTCTAGCCAGCAATCCCCTCTCTCCCTCTCTCTGGAGAAAGAAGGAGCAGCAGTAGGTGAAGTCTTTGTTCCTTTCCACAGGGGAATTGACAGAGTCTTCTGCTACCCACCACAAGCTGCAGAGGCTCATCAAAAGGCTCAAACACAGGCTGGGGGCACAACCGCTCCTTTCTCACAGGAGGTAAAGAAGAGGGGGCTGGAAGGGAAAGCGGAGCAGCCAGGCTGTCTCCTGTTACTCCTCCAATAATCCACCTCCAGGGTTATTCTAGCAATCTTCCTAATGTCTATCAACTCCAGAAATACTCCCATGTCTTCTGAATTACAAAGAAAACACACTAAACATCTACTGCTGCAGAACGGCAGGATTCAGTATTCCTGAATGAGAAGGTTAAATTGTTAATAACGAGGGTTCCTCAAAAATGCTGTAATTAACCACAGGCCCTTGCTACTAAATTAACAAATAACTGGTATTTCCATTATTTTTTGGTGATCTGATTCTATTTCACTTTAGCATGGATTTTGTGTTTGCAGTCTTGAATATATTAAAATTATTAGCCTTTGCGCAGCAAAATTCACATTCAGCATTACAAATGCTGTATGTTTTCAGTATGGGGATTAAGGAAGTTTCACTGAGAATCATTAGGGGTGTGTTGCATATGTTATGTCTTTCAACAGAAACATCTGGAAGATCTGGAAGGATGCTGAATACAGAAAATCAGTTTTGTAAAACACACTGTCAAAGCCCACAAGGTACTTCACAAAACAGCAGTTAGAAGGACCTGTGTAAATCAGTGCAATTAACCTAACAGGTTTTGATAGTAATTGCCCATAAACAAAACAAAACACACACCAAAAAAAACCACCCACACCAAAAAACCCAAACATCAGAAAATTAAGGGAAGGGGAAAAAAAAAAATTTACAACACACAGAGTAAGCTACAGAGGTAAGGGAGATGGAGAAGCGCCCTAGAGTCATTGCTATGGCTCTCTGATCACTACAAAACCTGAAAGTAAAATGGAAATACTGGAAAAAGTGGAAAAATATCTAAACGGAAGAAATAATTGTAATACCAAGCAAGGTTAAGGATTGTATTTATTTATAAACTGGAACATAAGCCATTTAAGTGCTTGGACAACACATCGGAAAACAAAATAAACTTTTAGAAAATTAAAAAAAAAAAAGGAATTATGTGCCCTTTGAGTCAGGTCAGATTTGGTATCCCACCAAACGTTCCTAAAGCATTCTACCAGCACAAACACTGTCATCCCACATGAACTGCCACTATCAGTTCAGCAAGTCTTACGAGCTGCCACAACAAATTATGGATGGCTATTCAGGACAAGTTTTCCAGCGTGACCTCTACCATATTCTCCACTGCCTCACAAGCTATCTGCTTCAGAGTCAGTGTGAGCATCAAGGTGAAAAATAATTCTTTCAACACGGCAATTAAACACAAAACAAGTTGGCACTTGTAGAAAGTCAGAAACAAGTGGCTTTTCAACACCTCCGGGTTTCAATACTAACACAGGGAAGCTACTATAATAAAATTAATATATCTCAAGTAATAAAACTGAGATTCTTTATATGGTACAGAAAGTCTTATTTCATTGCAGCCTTCTGTTATCTCCGTTCCTCTCCCCATCTTATTAAAGGTCTAAAGAAAGGCCTAATATACTGACCAGTTCAAACCTGGAATAAACAGTAGCTCACATACACAGGATACTTGAGCATCCTGGCATGTCCTGAAGGACATATTTCCTAACATACATTTGCAGATACCGTATCTGGGAGATAAGGAAAATGACTAGCAGCACATAGCCTGTTTTTTGTAAAGTCAGGCTAAACTAGCATCAAACAGGTCTTCACAAAATGCTGCAAATGGTAGCACCGCTGTAACAAGAGCCACCACTACCCATACACACACTGTTGAACTTAACTAAAGCCCAGACTACACAGAGGGATCTCACATCCACCCTTTCTGCTGTACTAGAATTAAAACATAAAATTAAATCCAAAATATTTAATTTTTTTTTTTAACATTTTACCAATGACCACAAATGTACCTGTTTCTCATTTAAATAATACAAAGATGCTACTTTGCTTAGATTTAAAAAAATATATATATAAAATACATATATAAGAATGTAATTGAAAAAGTTGTCCCTCTATTTTCCTTCTCATTACAGAACTCACCGAAACAGCATTTAGAAAATTAACAATCCTCCAATTTTTGCTAGCAGTCTAGCAAAAAATCTGATCAGCTTAAAGTTTTGGCAGGTGTGGATTCAGAATCCCTCCCTCTGCAGCCTCGCAGTACCACCAGAATATTCTCACCTCAACATTCCCCCTAACTTCTATGGCAAACAATGTCTTTGGCAATACAAAATAATGCTGTATTTGCAAAAGAAAAACCCTGCCTAGAAGAGGCTCCGGAGCTCTGACTGAAATGGCAGACCAGAAGCGAGTCATGCAATTCAGAACTTAAGGATGCTGAGACATTACAAAGCACAATAGTTTCATATTCCCCATGCATACCTTTCACTTCAATATCTATTCAATATTGCTCACTCATAATGGCAGCGAGGCTTGTCAAGAACTGCATTACTTTTCAGCAGTTTGACTCACGAGTACAAAAACTAGATACAATTTGCCTAAGTGCTGCTATTTTTGCAGAGATGGAGCAAGCATGCCGCAATACAAAGTTACCCAGAAACCTCCCACTTAGCAGCAGCTTGCCATAACAAAATCCTCCAGGATAGGCATTATAAGCAGCTGCTCTGGAAGAACGACAGAACAGTAGTCTGCTAGTAAGGGAACTGGGAAATCCTACTTCTAGCCTGGCACTCAGCCTTTGCAAGCCCAACTCGAGAAAAGCTGTTCAGCCTAGAAATTAAAAACTGAGCATCATTAACTTCCAGAAGCATCCTGGCTTAACCACCTGAAGACCAACACACAAAACAAAAATCCCTTGCTTTACTGCTAGTGGTTACACAATTTCCTTCCAAACATCTGGAAAAACATTGGCATGGGTTTCTGTTGTATCTAGATGCAGAATCTACCCTAAACACAGCATATTATCTCTGCTAGAGGGAAACACATAGCTTTCCTTTGCTCATTTGTTACCTCTTTCTAAACAGAAAACTTCAAACCTTCAGTCTTCTACCTCAGATACATCTTCTAGTGCAGCCTAATTTCAGAATTCTCTTCAAGTACTGATATACTAGTACTAGATATCATAACTCAGGCTTCAATATAGAGATGAAGTCAATTCTGTAACCAAACTGCTTTATGCTCACTGCAATTGAAGAAGATCTTGTAATTTTTCCTGAATCATTGTGTTCACACTTCTTTTCTACTTTACAGCTGGAAAAGAATTGTTAGTTTTCAGTAATCAGTTTGGAGTAGGACAGTTAAAAAAAAAACAAAATAGAAGCTATATGGGGGCATTAAGTTGCAGGAAACTTCTAATGGCTTCCACTTTCTGAAGGATCCACATGCAGAACCTCTGATATCCAGACACAGAAAGTAACATATTTTTCACACTTAGCTAGTATTTTTCTCTAGAATTTAATGAAGGTTTCTTGACCATGTCTATAACAAGGTCTTTGCTTCCCAGGGTGAGAGATTTCCAACAAGTAACTTAGGCAATGTCGCACAATATGTCAAATTTGACAGGAAGTGTTCCTAAGACTCAAAACAAGTTGTTGCAAACAAGAAATTGAGCCTTTAGAACTTAATTTCACTAATACAAAGATTAATCTTGCCTTAGTCTTTCTCTACAAGAAAAAAAAAATTCATCACAATAAATACATAGACTGAGGAAATTAAGTTATGCTTCTCACGGTTTGATGGCTAGGCTTTTTATTTTAATTTTGAAAATCTCTTCAATATCATAATAAAAAAATCCTATATATTTCATATAAAGGGATTTAAATTTAAAATCACTCATGAAATCAATGGATATACTAGCAATGCAAGGACTAAAAGCATCATTACATTCAGCATGCAGGTCCACCAAAACCTAACAAGTCACCTGTGTATACATTTTCCCTGACACCTGACTGGTGTCTGCCACCTGGCAGACCTCCCAAAAGCCAAACCCTTCAATTACACCGTTGAAGTTCATATCCATCATTCAGAACCAATCAAGAATAAAGACTCGCTGAAAGACAGTAATCTTCAAGTTTACAGCGCATGGAAGACTCCTAACAAAAACAGGCATCCTTCATCTAAGGGTTTACCATTCTTCTAAATTCTCAGCTGGAACAGAAGTGATGTTGAGCGCTTAAAGTGCAACTTAAGAACTTAGGTTTAACATTTTGATCGCTTACTACCCACATTTACAATAGTGCTTTTATCTACACTATTTCCTTATTCAGAAGACCAGAATTCATTATCAACTGTTAAGACAGCAGGATACCCTTTTCCAATCCCACCCTCAGTGGACATTCACAGCAATAACTATTATATTTTAAACACTGATGCCCAATGAAAGGCCAGGATAAGCAGAGTTTAAAAAAATCAAAAACTGAATAGCATAACATTCTACACAAGCAAAATATCAAGAACTGGCTTTACATTGATTATAGTCTTGCTGTCACACCAGGTTATAGACACCTAATGCAACCAAGGTTTACAAAATAAAACATTTCATGACAGTCCACATTAGCACATCTCCAAATTCCCACAAGCATTGCAATCATTACTGAAAGCAGAGATGCAGATTTTAGATGTTTAAACTGCTGAAAGGCATAGCATGAACCATAGCTGTAAGGACTAACTGAATTTTACCACTTGAAAAATCTTGCACAGTACTACTTTTTGACATGTTACCAACTTTATCCTTTTATTCTCAAAACTAATTTCATTCCTTTTCCCTCTTTCCTAAATAAAGTCTTAATGCCTTGAAATTCAAGCTTTTGGGTTTTAAAAGTTTTATAAAGGCATTAGCACCTTATTTTCAATTTGTCACATTTCAAAAACATGACATCTTTTGTACTTTTAAGCCTACATAACAAATTCCTTTTCAGTTCCCTTAAGAATCCAGACATGTTCCCACTCTACTGCATGCCAGAGTGTCTTGCTGTCTTGATGGTCAACAGAAGAAAAATTTTCCTCTTTGGACTGCTAAATATTAGCTTTCAAAATAGCTTATACAACCATTGTCGCAGCACAACTTACTATCCTTTGAATTGTCTACAGCTATGAAAAGAAGTGCTGGGCTCTGCACCAAATTGCCAGCCATCCTTGTTTTTGCTGTCTAGACTAAAACGTTGAGGGTTTCTTCTCCTTTTACTCCACTGACCCACTTACCCGCTTTACTAACCCCTGTAGTCAGGAGCTCTGATTCAATAAGATGAAGGTTCCTTCACCAGGGAGATCTCATTGCTGTTAACACTTGCTAGACTACATAGCTAACCTCCCTAAGGGAACCATGCAGGCATTCTGTGAGGACTAAAATGGACATCAGCCTTCAGGAAAGTTAAGCATTCAAGAAGTACTGACCACCTTCTGCAAGACTCCCTGTCTTCTTTCTCAGGCAGATTGAATGTTGTTCCCTGTCTTTAACTGGCTTACCAGCAGCTAATTACTGAAGAGCAAAATTATTTCCTATGGCTCAATGTGCACATTAGCATGAAATACCTCCATGTACTGAACCCCAAATTTGTAGGCTAATTTTTTTTTTTTTTAATACTAACCTATGACTCACAATCCATTTGAAACAAATCTATGTGAACTCTGACAAGACATATATCATTCACTTACTTTTTATCGGTTTGGGGTCGAGCAAACTGCAAATTTGTATTTGAAAATATAAAAGAGTAAAATGGAGAAGTTGACTTTTTTGTGGTATTCAAACTAAAATACAGTATCAGAGCATGCAAATTCAAGCTGGGTGAACCTGCATCCTAAGAAGTCAAACAAGTCTAGAGAATATGTTCATTACTTAGCTCTTATATGCTTATTATTAGTTCTTACACTAAAAGAAAATAAATGCATACTCATGTTTTGACTGAATCTGACTCCCAACACCAGCAAAAGTATGTAACTTCTACATACTGCACTGCATTCAGTACTATCCAGCCAGAGCTTATTCTTAGTATTAAAACATTTTTTTTAAACATAATCAGAAATCATTCAAGGTATAACAGGCATTTTAAAATCCCCCTGTATCATTTCTAGCTGAAACACTAGAGACTTACTATACAAAATCCAGAGACTATAAAGGGTTTGGCAGACAGTTTGGCAGTTTTGTTGAACCTGTAAATACTCAGTGATAAACTCTCTCTTAAACTATAAAACTGCTGAGAAAGTAACAGAAAGCAGAATAGTCTAATAATGTGAAACCAAAGAGAGTGGTAATGTTTAGTTTGGGTCTCAGTTAACATAGTGACAACAAATGGTGGGGAGGAAAGCCCTAGTTAACCTGATGGCATCATGTATCAGATGACAAACAGCTTACATGTGCAACTCTTTCTGGTTCTTCCATTCAAGCATTTAACCAGATTCTTATACCAGGTTCTTATACAAAGCTCAGTATTTCTAATAATCAGGCGCACATTAAAATTTCTAAGACTTATGACATTTGTTCTCTATCCTCTCTAAAACAGTTTTGTCCCCCTCAATGGACTGTGTTTCAGCACAGAGTAGAGTATGGTGTTACTTGTTAGACAAAGATACGCAATATACATCACACATTTCATTGGCAACACATAACACAGGAACTTCTGCACTAGGCAAGAGCAAAGGTCCAGCTAACACAGCAACCAGAAATGATGTCCAAGGAAAAAGAAAAAGCATAGTAGTACTATGGAGTTATCCTTCCCTGAGTATCTTCTCAGCTTCTGCAAAGGCAGGCTGTAACCCTTAGCAGCTGCTGCTGCTGTTATCCTCCTTCACCCCGTCTATCTCAAAAATGCTCAGGCCCTTGCAAAAGAAAAAAAGAAAACAAAAAAGATATATTAATTCCATTTTACGAATTTCCTTGTATCTGATAAGTTTACTTAAGGCAAAAATTATGCCCTAGATTTTTAGGGTAGCCCTTATCCTCATGCAGGATCATGCTGAAAATACGTGACGAATGAAATACGTAACTGGAAAACACTCTGACCACCGAATTCTAATCCCCTGCAATTGCAGGCATCATTATCCTATTTCTGTTTTTGAACTCCACCTTAAAACCAATGAGTTTGCTACCACTCCTCAGTACAGACCAGGAAGGGCAGCTCTAGTGTGTTTTTGGTGGGCTGGGTTGCTAAGGAAAGACACTGAAGCACGCCCTACTAAACCAAGTTTCTAAACTTAGTTATGCTACATCGTATGTTTGAGTTACGAGGTGGAACCAAAACCTAGACTGCCTCCCAACTAAATTAACTTTTATCCTCATTCTTAAATATCAGTCTTACTATTTTGACTCTATGTGTTATCAACAAAAGATACTTTAGAGGAAAAAACCTTCATCAAATGACAGAAGATAATGTTCAACATAAAAAAAAAAATCCCCACCAAATTCCTACCTAGTAACACCACTTGGTTTTGAAGTTGAAAAGGTATTTTCATTATATATTTAAAAGGTTTTAAAAGCATGTTTTCAATCTCAGCCTACAGCTGTATTCATACAAATCATGGATCTGTTTCAACAGGGTATCTTTCAGCTGGAATATCTGTCCCATGACTGAGCTTAGCACCTCTTATCCAAGAAGTTATTTTAGAAAAAGCAGAGTAAGTGTACTTAAATCAAATCTGCAAAAGGAAAGGATACTACTGAAACATCCTCTGAGGAAAGCATGCATGCTTAGGCTACTGGATTGACACCTATGGCATCTGTACAGCATAACATCCAGCAAGTTGCAAATCTCCCGCAAGACCAATGCTTTCTGCCAGCCACACAGTCAACAACAGAAAAATACTGTGTGAAGGTCAGAAGCTGTAGGTTTTCATACATAAACACAAAGTTTTATTTTTTATTCTGGAATTAGAAAAAAAGTGGGTAAAATCCTGGTCCAAGTCAAGTCAGCTGCCAAACTCCTATGAATTCAGTAGGCTCAGAGGAAGAATCCTTCAGCAGATGGATGCAAGCTACAAAATTTCACCCTAGAATGTGGATACAGTACCCAAGACAAATACCATATTAAAAACAGATTGACAGCCCAGCACTGAGACATGACATTGACACTCATGAACTCAATTTTCATTAAAAATAGTAAAAAATTGAAACAAACAGAATTTCACACTTACAGAAGTTGCTGTTCTAGACTACACACAGAACAAGTAGGAAGACAAAGTATTCTTGCAGTGTCTCTAGAACTCTACAATAATTTTCATCAGAAAGTGAATTCAATACTGAAATACACCATCCACAGCACTACAAGATTTACGATCACCCACAAATGGATGAATACTGCCTGGCAGGCACCTCTGAGTTTGCAACATAATAAAGTCCACACTTAGCAAATAGGAAGATGAAGCCCCTCAACTGGAATTGAAGGAAATGAGTAAACAAGTACCCAAAGGGCATGCAGTACCTTTTCTCCAACAACTACTACATGTTCTAATATTTTAGCTAAAACACATCTAGATATTTGATAGTCTTGTTGATCCTTTGACTTATGTACACAGCAACATTTGTTCAGTCACTTGTCCTTCCATGCAAGTCTTTACAAATCAGCAAAGCCAAGGGAAAAAAAAAATACTGCTATAAGTAGGAAATCTGGAATTTGAAACCAATGTTTGGCCTTTTTTTTTTTTTTAATTAGTGACCAGGTTTCAAGAAGATGACATCTTTTAAGAGATCAGTAGTAAACACAAAAATGCAAATGACTAAATAGAAATAAAAGCCCAGTCATCAGCTTGGAACGCTCTCCTTCATCCTACCAAAATTCCTGCAGGCCCTGGTTCCAGGAAACATCCCCTGAGATTCCAGCTTCCTGCAGATACAGACACTTTATCTCATGTTATGACTGCAAACCATCACTGATACTGTCTTTCAAAATAGTTGTCTTACAATGTTCTGCATCAAAACATTCTCCAGCCTCCATTAAATAGTTTTTCCATCGTAAAAAACAGGGAAACTGATCCTAAACTCTAAAAAAATATAAATCCTCTTTCTAAGCTAAGTTATTTTTAAAACAATACTGGAAACTAAAGAATCTGCCTTCCCCTGTTGTTTGGGAAGCTTAACATTTGGCCATATATGTCTTAAATGATACTCTATTCTAATTTCTCTGCTTTTAATGGAAACTGACTTATTTTATTTGCATATGTTTAAAGAGGAGTTCCTGTATTTTTTTAAGAATATACTCTAGTTTTACATAAGCAGTTACAAAACCAGCCCTTCAGTGGACTTTAAACTGTGGAAAAACTACTATCTTGAGTATATACCAAAGATTTTCAATAATACCATCAATTTACTTCCAGGTAGCATGCCCAAGCAAGTGTGCATAGGTGCAGACCTGAATGACAAAAACTTGTCTCTATACACACAGCCACTGCTTATGCTCAGCAAGTGCTACTATGAAGATGTTTACTCACAAC
This sequence comes from Cariama cristata, assembly GCF_000690535.1. NCBI lineage: Eukaryota > Metazoa > Chordata > Aves > Cariamiformes > Cariamidae > Cariama > Cariama cristata. The sequence goes on from NW_009617840.1 coordinate 14,682, forward strand.
TGAAACTAGCCCTTGTATAAAGGCAGTTATTGCCCTTCAAACAAATGATGGGTAGCAAGTAGCTCAGTGATTAAAATTCGGTATTTTTTTGGACACAGAGGAGGAATGTTCCAGCGTTTGACTGCTGGAATTGTTGGGTGTTCAATAGACAGGATGGGGAGGTTGCAAGAGTGAAGAAAAAATGTTGGACACATTTTTCCTTTTATAAATGCAGCACAGAGCTGCCAGCTCTTCTCTCATATTACTGATTATAGGATTATAGAATCATAGAATCATTATGGTTGGAAGAGACCTCAAAGATCATCAAGTCCAACCGTATACCTGATGCCACCATGCCCGCTAAACCCACTAAACCATGCCTTGAAGCACCACATCTAAACGTTTTTTGAACACCTCCAGGGATGGTGACTCCACCACCTCCCTGGGCAGCCCATTCCAATGCCTAACGACTCTGACAGTGAAGAAGTTCTTCCTAACATCCAGCGTGAACCTCCCCTGGCACAATTTGAGACAGTTTCCTCTTGTCCTATCGCTAGTTACCGGGCAGAAGAGACCAACCCAGTTTGAGAGGGCAATAAGGTCTCCCCTCAGCCTCCTCTTCTCCAGACTAAACAACCCCAGCTCCCTCAGCCGCTCCTTGTAAAGCTTTTTCTCCAGGGCCTTCACCAGCTTCGTTGCCC
>NW_009617841.1:0-28220 GCF_000690535.1 Cariama cristata
CCTGAGCTTACCTACGAGGATGTTATGGGGGACAGCATCAAAAGCCTTGGTGAAGTCAAGGTAGACAACATCCGCTGCTCTCCCCTCATCTACCCAGCCAGTCATACCATCATAGAAGGCTATCAGGTTGGTCAAGCTTGACTTCCCTTTGGTGAAGCCATGTTGACTACTCTTGATAACCTTCCTTTCCTCCACATGCTTAGAGACAAAACAATTTATTTTTAGTCATGAAGTTCTCTGTCTTCATGGATAGCTACAAGTGTTGTCCAGACTTCTTTTGACTCTGTAGAGTGAAAAACAATCTTGATAAATCTCTCAAATATAAAAATAGAAAATCTTGCAGTTTATGGCAGTAGTAACTTAGCAATAAATATCTTTCCTTCCAGCTACCCTGCCCCACTTCAATATATCCCTCACTTCCCTGTGCTTTTATTGTAGTGGGGAGCCCTGGCTTTGGAACTGGACTTTGCTGCCCTATGCTTCTTTGCAATTACAGATAAACTATGTGATTTCACCCCAAAGAAAAGTCAGCTTTTCCCCACCTCTTCCTTCTCTCTTTTTTTGCGTGTGACCATAGACCAGTCATAGTACACCTACAAAGATGGACAATAGAGTTACGAAGGTAACAAACTTTCTATGCAGTGGTGTTGACAAGAACATACCAGTGGCTTGTCTAAATTGTTTTTGCATCAGCAATATGTATCTGGGAAATCCCACATAGATTTATCCAGTTTGGAAAAAGAATATTCTGTGCTTCCTTTCAATGTATCCTTCACTTCCCTGCTATCAAAACAAAAGAGATGCCAGTTCTTCATATGTGTGATATTGTGAACTTGCTTTCCTGGGGTCTCACTTCTCTCTCTGGCATTATTTTTTTTAATCTCACACTTTTGACTGCAGTTTTCTAAACATCAAGACATGTCCTGTCAGTGTCCACTTCAGCAAATCAACAATATCCATCAACTTGGCCACTGGTTCTGTAGTTGCCCCAAACTCGAATTTTCTACATAGCCTCGGTATTCACAAAGGCATGGGAGCGAGCTCTCCTTATCCTGGGGGAGAATCCCTTGTTAGTGTGTTCCTGAGTTAAGGCAGAGGAACAAGAAGCTAAGATCCCAAACTGCCTTTCAACACTTATCTATCAACCCTTTGCTTTGCAAAACTGAGAGCAAAGAGTTGCGATATTTGCATATTGTTCACCACAACCTTGCTTTATGTATTATGGAGCAAGTGAAGGATATCTTCCCAGAAATGCTTAATGATTCTTCAGGAAACGTTTCATTTTATTTTTTCTTCTAAATAAAGAATGTTTGTGTCTCAAGAGCAGTGTTAGTTGCCTGCATTTCGATGTCAGTAACCATTCTACATTAATTTGCAAGGATTTTTACTTTGAAGACTGTCGTAAGAGTGTGAGGGCAGGGACTGATGGACAAGGAAGCTTTTCATTAAAAGTAAAGGTCTATCTTTAACCAGCTGTATCCTGAGAGGTGGTTTGGTGCCCTTCCTTCAGCCTTAATGGCAGTTCTGATAGGCAAGGATTTGGGGGACATTGCCCTAATTTATTTCATAAGAGATTTGTGATCTGGTTAAAAGATTTAGTCTGAGAAGGCCTTTTTCAGCTGCTGGTAGAAAAGAGATAGGGAAATACTTCATTCTCTCAAAATCACCAAGATTGATGTGATGTTAAGTATCACCGCTGAAAAGATAAAGGTGACCAAATGAATTCTATTTTTGTATACATTTTTCAGTCCCTTTAAGACTGAAGTTTCATATAAAATTATAGTGCAAAGATTAATGCATTTGGATACTTCAGACTACATATGTACTTTTATAAACATACACTTTGAAATTATTTTTTCCATCACAATCTATTTTTTCAGCCTGGCCTCTTTTTTTTTTTTTTTTTCCCTTCTGTTTTTTTCTTTCCCTCTCCCCTTCTCCTGTTTTTTTGCCTGGCTTGTATTTAGTTAGCAAAGCTGAGGTTGCTTCTTGTTCTTTGTTCTGGATGATTTTGGTTTTGTTTTTTAGTCCACAGGCCTAACATGAATACAAGTTCTGCAGCTTGGTCTCTTCATACTCAAGCTTACTAGAAAAAAATAAAAGACTCACTATTAGTATGTTTTTGTTTTACTGAGTGACACTCTAAAAAGCTTGTTTGGATAGTGATCTTAAATCTAATCGTATTGATGTGATTTATGTGGAGGAGGGGAAAATAAGGTGGCTAAAAAAGGATAAGCTTAAAATTGTCCCTCTTCCAGTAACAACTTCTGTTTAAAGTCTTGTTAAAATTGTATCCTTCTGTTAAGATTTCTATCCATCCAAAAAAAAGTTCTCAATTTTTATGAATTGCAAAGTTTAGTTGTCAGAATTGAATTGCTCATATTTTTAAATATGAGCCTATGTGATTGTGCATGAATGTGTTTCACTATTCTGCAAGCCTGTGTTCATAATCTTTTTCTGTTGTTGTTAAATTCTCTTTCGGGTAGACTGCATGACGAAAAATTTGCTGTATCTTTCTAAAACAACTTTGTTGTATCTTTAATGCAAAGAATTTGTACTGTGTATATTTAATATACATGTATTTAATACAGTGTTTCAGGTGGTAATAGATGCTAGCCAGTCTTTGTCAGACAGATTTATGTAGGCACTTCTCTTCAAGTGCTTTTAAAATTATGATAACTCATGTAAATCAGTAAAGTTCCTTAGAGTTTGAAAAAGAAAAAAAAAGGTATTGTTGCCTTGAGAGCTTTAAAATAGTATTTTAACATTTAGGACCTGAAGCAAAGTTATGGAAGATGCTTACATGAATTGTCAAGTCTCTGGTGTAATTTTTAAACAGCGCTCATCTAAATTACTCCTTATGCAATACCATGCTATACAATGAGATTTGCCCGATTTTTTTTATGTTCAAGTGATTTCCTAGTTACAAGGTGGTTGGTTTTGTTTGTTTGTTTGTTTGTTTTTTTCTCCAGGAAAAAGATTCTTCTCAGAACAGCCCACAAGAGATACAGAGAGAAGACCTGGAAGAAACAAATACAAATGTAGTGTCCCAGAAAGCATCTGTATCACTTGAACCTTGTACACCAAAGAAAAATCCTGTAATTGCAGAAAAATTGGATGAAAAAGCAGGAGTCGTTTGCTCAACTGCATTGAGTAAACCTTTACAAATTCAAAAACTGCAACTTCAAAACAGAGAAGACTTTCAGGCAGACAGTGTCGCTCTTGATAATTCGGCTAAGCAGCACATACATCAGCCTAATCCTGCTTTAATGGCAACAGCAGTCCAGAGCATGGAAGCTGCCAGCGTTCATACTTCTGTAGAGGATCCAGTAGGTTGTACGGCTACAGTCTTGCAATTTACAGACCCCGACTACTTGAATTCATCTCTGAAACTGAAAAATGCTTTACGTTCAATTACTGACTATGCAATTGAAAATCCTAACTCTCCTGTTGTAGGCTGCTCTGTTGAAGTACAGCCAACAAATGAAAATGCAGTTTTACTGAGTACAGTCACACAAACGATTGAACAGTTCAGTGGAAGTGAAGAGTCTGTCATTGCTATTATTGTGCCAGCCGAGAGTGCGGAAGAGCCTGAAATAGTAAACAGTTCTTTCCTGCCTATTAAGCAAGAGTATCTTGACACAGAGGAGACAGAAACAGATAAATCTGTGTATATGAATGCATACGGTGGAAGTGAAGTATTACAAACTGAGCATTCATACTGCAAACAAGACATAGACAGAGATCACCTTTGGCAAAAAATTTCAAAGCTCCACTCTAAGATAACTCTACTTGAAATGCAGGAGATAAAAACACTGGGGAGACTCAGGTCCTTGGAAGCTCTTATTGGACAATTGAAGCAAGAAAACTTGCTTTCTGAAGAAAAGCTGAAGGTTGTAGAAAACTGCTTTACAACACTTGAAGTGACTATGATACAGTAAAGACTTTCGATGATTGTTCTAAAATATCTTTTTAGCCTCTTTGACTGTCCTTTTGGACAAATTAATTTTTAGTGCAGTCATGGTATTTTAAACATCTAATGCAAATTGTGTGAATAGCAAATATTCTTTAAACTGTTACATCAACCACTACCAAAGCTAGGTGGTAGAATATTGCTTATAAAACATGACTTGCAAGTAAGCTTTAAAAAAAAATTAAACCTGTTAAAGTCTTGTTAAAACATAAATTGAATCAATAAAGATAAATTAGATCTTTCTAGCTGCAGGCTCCTCTGAAACATACCACTCCTGCATTTGGGGCAGCATTAGAATGGACAGAATAAGCATGTAGGATGGACAATTATAAAACTGTTGCTTAAAAAAGAAAAAAGTCCTGATTCTTTTTCAAATGAGTAAAGAGGTATGTAATACACATTGTCCAGTGAGGTCACAGTTACTCTTTAATCTTCTGTTCGTCTAACATTTGTTCTGATAGTTTTTTATACGCTTATTAAAATTATTTCTGCAATAAAAGGTGTTTTGTTTAGCTCTAGAAACAGAGATTCTTTAAGAATATTGTTACAATGAGCAGGTCCATCTCTTTTTTTGGATGATTCAGCTCAGATAGAAAGAACAATCTTGAATAGTGATATTTTTGCTGATGAGTAAGAGGGAAAACTCATAACTATTCAGTGAGTGCTATCTGCTCAGCGTTGATCCTCTTACAGTCTATAGCTGGATAATGCATATACCCTTAATAATACACTGAAGCAAACAATGCTTTGCAGAGCAAATTGCTAGTGAAAGCAGCAGAATCTGGCTCATTATTTTTCTGTATCTTACTCTTCAAGAAATGGAAAGACTAGAAACCTGCTCCCTTGTATTGATTTTATTAACTGTTTCTAGTGCACAGGATACCAGTAGAAAGAGGCTGACAATTCATTTTGAGGGAAATGAATTTGCTTAAATACTTTCTACTTACTCTGTCAGTGTGCTACCCCTGGGATCTGTACAATCCAGTACAGTGAACTAGTACTAGGTCATCTCGTCCAACTGTACATCGCAGTGGGACTAGACGAGCATTGTAGGTCCCTTCCAACTGAGCTAGTCTAGTGTAGTCTATAATGATTACATTAGTTGAGGGACTTGAATGTATTTTCATCCATCGGTCAGTGGGTGGTGAGCAATTGTGCATCACTTGTCTTTCTTGGGTTTTATTTCTTTTTGTTATCTCCCTTTTCATTATTATTATTATAATATTTTAGATCAATTATTAAACTGTTCTTATCTCAACACATGGATTTTACCTTTTTTCTGATTCTCGACCCCATCCCACCGGGGCAGGGGAGGAGCGAGTGAGCAGCTATGTGGTACTTAGTTGCTGGCTGGGGTTAAACCACGACAGACATGTTGTTCTAAACTGCTCTGGTAATCTTTTCATAAGGAATTGAGGATCAAGCAACACCAATTACAAAGCTGGCCTCCAATGAGATAACAAGTTACAAAGGAGTCAAATTTCAGAAAATTTTTGAAACTCAGGAGTAGCTGCCTAGAAGTTGGTCTGCTAAAGCACAGTGCTGTAAGAGTTTAGTCTATATCAGTAACCACTGTAATAGGCTTGTTTTGTCCTTGAACTTGTTAACTTCTTTCAAGCTCTAAGCACAGAATATGCTTGGGAAAATTCCTAAAGAAGATAAGGGTCAGTTATAATGTGATAAATTATTTACCAGAATTCTGTGACCCACTCATTTTTTCCCTCTTAGTAAAGAATGCTGTGCCTGTAACAAAAGAACATTCCTGTTCTGCCTTGGGTGCTCTGAAATCACAAGGGGCATCCTTTATCCTGTAGAAACATTGCTGCTATACTGCGTCCAATCTTGTGAACATTATCCAGGTGGCCTCTCTGAACTGCACATTTTGTAATTTTTTATAAAGTAAGAGATCTGTCAAAGTGTTTTACAAAATGCTATATGAAATTGCTAAACAATTTGGCAATTTTAGAAATTTCGTGAATGTCACTACAAATCGTCTGCTAACACTGTGTATTTTAAGACTGACCACCCAGTTCAAAAGTTGACTGTAGGGCCTGAATGACGCTGAGAGCTCAGACATGGCAGAAGAGTTAAGTTCACTTTAAGTTGTTGTCTCAGCAAAGCTCTGTACCCAAAGAAAATAGTTGGTGGGTTTTTTTGACATGGTATTTACATTTCTGATATGTTTTTGCCTTTACTAATAATTTCCAGTATTAAAATTGAAAATGTTATTTGTGGCATAGTTTTCTTTAAACCTGGGAAAAAACAAATGCTCTAATTTTGCTTTTTTATGGAGTTTTGTGGGGCTATAGCAGAAAAATTCAGTAACTCTGCAAGCCTGTCACCAAGTCTATGGATTTCCCTCCTGTAGGGTCATTTGGGTCAATGGGCCTAGGGTGAATGTAGCAGACCCTCTGCCTTTCTTCCTTATGCACGTTTTTTGTGCCAGATAGGTCATTATTAAGGCCTACTATTAACTCTTCTCACCTAACTGCTGCCTAAAGTAACACCTACTCTCCTACCAAGCAGGATATTATAACTGTTAAGCAAAAGTGTCTAACAAAAGGTGATAAATAATATGACAGTTCCTTAATCTGATGTTTTCAAGTAGAGATTTACACCTTCAGGTTTAAACTTACCGGTTTTCCTTAATTCTAAATTTGACATGTGATTGCTGTCAGTGTATCAGGTCATAGTGTGTCCATCCCATCTGGGTTCATGGTTTCCCCAGCGGACAGCATCACCAACTTCAAAAAAAACCCGAGATTGCCTGAAAACGGGATGATTTTGTATGTAGCGTTTCTCAGGACCAGTCTTGTAGGGATGGAAAGGTTGAAACTCCACAAAGCAGTTTGAAGATAGACCAGAATCCATGCTGTGTTTTGTAGGTGACTGTTGCAAATTGATTCCAATAAATTATTTTGGGCAGAGAACTTTTGTATTCATTTTAAAATATTCAGTACAATAGCTGGCTATTGTCACTTACAGGAAAATACAGCTACGTCCTTTGCTTCAACGGTATGCTGACACTGAATTACTCAGGCTAATTATTACAAGGAAGGAAAAATACCATGTTGGAAATTGCCACACACCACTGAATTAGATGTACATGTACATTTTGGGTTTTGTGTTTCCTAATCATAAAGCTGTACAGCCTTTGCACACAATTTTATTTCAGTAAACCTCATGGACTCTCGAAGGTGCTATATTATTCCTTGAGGTCCAATGGAAACTGCTTTTGTGCAGTTGCAGCCCAGCATCAAAGTAGTACACTGGATCATCATTCCTTCTGTAGTGTGTCAGACTTATCTTGATCAAAGTTAAAGATTCTTACTTATCTTTTCAATAATTTTGCCTTTGTATTGACATTTTTTTTAACTTTTGGCTGCCATTTTCCACTGATGTAAATAATTACTTCAACACTTTAGAGATTTAACATGTCAGCTGTTTTCTTAATTCACCTCTTGAACTGCTAAGCTGTATTTCTTTTCCACTATCCACTGGCCCCTGTAGGAATTTGGCATTTGGCTTTGTCCTAAGTATTTATTTAAATTCCACCAGTTTTATTAAACTTATTTATGAGCAGCGTAGTTCCATCTGGAATAAACTGGTGCCCATTTCCCCTGATCTTCCATCTTCTTTACAAGGTAGAGTGTGAAGTTTTATTTAACTCGTTCTGAATGCAGGAGCAGCTACACGGGATCTTTTCTTTCTCTCAGACTACTGAACCATCCAGGACTCCTCCTCTGTACTTTCTTGCATCAGTGATGCAAACATTAACTGCACTCTTGCATGCTTCACAAGCATTCCGTAGAAGTCTGTCCAGATCTCTCATTAGGTGTCTTTGATATCTTTTTACTCTCTTTTACTGCAGTGAAGTTGTAATTATTCATCCTTTCCACTTAGGCCATCTCCTACTCTGAGACTTGGCTCCTACATTACAAAAACCAGCAGCAGAGGTGGGCTCACTCAAAATGCCATCTTTGTTAATAATTCATTTTCCCTGTCCTGTTTTGCCCAAGCTAGTGTACAATGACGGGTGGTCTAGATGGGTGCCGTGGGGTCCAGCTGTGCCCACGTCAGCCATGGGGCAGTCACCCGCTCTGGCCTCAGTGCTGCTGGGCCTTAATGACACGGTTCATAAAGTCATGTCGATGCTGACCTCTCATCAGTAGATTTGAAGCTACATGTCACATTTAAAAAACTACAGTTCTCTCCATCTCCTAACTTCTGTAGTAGATTGATTTCCTTCGTACCTAACTACACCTTGGTCCCAACTGCCTTGTGTACCACTCAGGGCCTCCTCTCACTGGATAATGCTGCTTAACTGCACATTAACGGCATACATGCAAATCCTGCGCTCCTGCAGTTCAGTAGGCACAGCCTAGCCCAGCCCTTCCATGTTGCAGAGAGATGGTGTTAACACCCAGGGACCCCATCACATTGCCTGCACGCTGTGGATTCCTACGGCCGTAATTAGTTAATTGTACCAATGACAGGGGTAGGCTCTGCTTGGCACGATGTACTATTTCTAAACCTGCTGAGGTAAGTGCTGAAATTCCTTTACTCTTAGAGACTTTAACTTTCATAATGACAGTAGGGCAATGAAACCCAGAGCCTGCGTTTGTGAGATATTCTGTCCTCCCGGTGAGAGCCACCAGGAAAGACCTGCCTGCTTTCTGGGCAAACCCAGGAGACACTGTGAGCAGCAAGCAGACAGTTTTTTAACCACCTAGACAGAACGAGACAAAGCCCACGTCCAGCCTCAAAGAAAGGTGTAAGACACAGGTTACCAGTGAGTGATGTAGGCCTTTTCCTTCTCCATAAACTCCACAGGCAAGAAGCTTCGTGCCATGTTGTGAGGTTGGAGGGAAGATGGCACCTAGACACTGGGGCCTTGTCAGAGATGCTCAGGGGACAGGCGGGAAGGTGTGGGTTTTGGCTTTTAGAGTTGCTGTCTGGCAAAAGTGCCTTTCTGTGAGGCATCTCTGCACTGCCCATACGGCATCAGTTGCAGATGTTGCTCGTTCTTTGGGATCCCACACGCTAGGCACAGCCCAAAGCTACAGGGAAAGCCCAGTAATGCACTGGAAAGGCATGAATTACCAGCACCGAGGGAAGAGAAAGAGAGAAAAAGAAAAGGACAAATTATGTGCTCATTAATGACTTAAAAAGGAACTTGGATTTGGATCAAAAAAAAAGATTTTCTTTGCTCATTTGCCAGAGAATTTTATGACTTACTAACACAAGCTAATTTACATTTCTGCAATGTCAAGTGCAGCTCTGGAAATGCTTTAGAATTTTATTCACACTAGATCATATAAAAATATCACTGCTTTATTTTGTCCTTCACTGAAATCAGTGTAATGGCTTTCTAATTTACCAGACCATTTACTGCTGCAGAGAAGATGTGAGTTTCTGCCAAAATATTTCCCACAAATAAACCAGTAAGAATAAGACTTCTAAACAGACTTTTTCCAGTAAATATATCTCTTGGCATTATTAAATATTATGGGGTACATTGCAAAAAGTCTATCACCATTTAAATATTTGCCTTTCCTGCAAAGGATACTTAGAATGGCATTTCTGAAATCATAAAACCAATTTTGAAGCCTGTGCAACATCCATTCAAAAAGGTTAAACTGTACAGATGTTTTTGGAATATATATATTTACATATAAAAAATATTATATATTGCATATAGATAAAACAGCAGTTCTCCCTATAAACACCAGGCGGTGCTCCTGGATCACTCTAGAAGTCAGATGAAAGACCTGCATTGATTTTTATTCTGTTGTTGAAACATATACAGACAGATTAACTCTGCAGAGTTTGTCTTCCCTATATTTCAGATGTGTCTTTAATAAAGAAGGGTAGTATCTGAACAAAACAGTATGACTGATTGTCTTCAATCTTACAGAAATAAAGCTTCAGACAAGAAGAAACTCATTTATATTCTGAGTGTAAAACATGAAATTCGAGAGCCTTCTGCTCAAGTGGGTGGTGAAAGAAGATGTATTCACTGTGCTTAGGTGGAACATGATTGTGTTCCTCATTTCTTGAATTGGGTCAGTGATCAAATTTTGAATTCCATGAACAGTTTAGCATTGCTTATTTGCATATTAATCAAGGTAACAGAGTGAGTGTTTAATCACACTCTTCATCAAGGGTGTCTGGTTTGCTACTCAAGTACTGCAGCCACGTTTTTGAAACTGGCAGGATAACATGCACAGCAGCTTTATGCGTCACATAATCCCCTCTTAAATTGTCGTGGGACAAGCTTTGCTCTGAGAACACGCAACTTCAGATGATACAAACAACACTGGAATAGGGGAAGGCTGGTCCAGCACATTCAAGCAAGTTTCTTCTTGCTTACTCCAGTGTTACTTTCAAAATAAAACAGATAATAGGGAGTTCCAGTACAGGTTAGAAGTACTCACATGATTTTCTGAATGAATGAAACAGGACTGCATTGCAAAATGGGATGCTGAAGAGAGCTGTGTCAAGGCAAACGCTGGCTTCAGAGGCATAAATGAGCCCCAAGGCTGGTGGGATCAGGCACTGCACCTTCTCTGGGCACACAGAAAGTGATGTTCAGCCACTCCGCCACAGCCTCCTGAAAGAAGTCATCTCACCTGACTCTGGATGTCTCCATCAAGAGGTACACCTCAATTAAGCAATATTTGATAAGAAGAAGGAGAAATGAACTGAGGAAATGCCAATTTATGTACTGATTATGGCCAGGGGAATGTTCTAGACAGATATTACAGATTTAGAAACATATGTTATAAATATTTGAAGTTACCTAAAGTGAATCTCACCTTGTGTTTCAAAAGGTAAATCACTTCTAGTTCTCATACAGGGACAAGTTAGGAAGACTAAAGGCTAATATAAAGGAGTTTGGCACAGCAATCCTTCCAAATTATGCCTTACTTTCCTGTACAGCCTGTGACAAGATGAAGATCTTTAAAAGCTCTAGAGGGGATTCTGCTCAGATATTTCATTTATATAGTTACAGCTTTTTTTTTTTTCTGAATATTTTGAAAGACATCTCTATCTTTGTAAGAAATTTGGACAAGTAGGAAAACTGATTCGCCAGGTGCCTGGCTTAGGCAGAGTACATCCTAAGCACAATTCTCAGGGCTGCAGAACATCCTCACAAGGTGCACATCAGACATGAGAGCTCTGCACTTCTTCATTAACAGTATAAACTGGTTGAGTCAGACACATTTGATCTCTTATAGCCCCTTGGGACTGGAAACAACCTTGAGGCTGCTATAGCTTCACTCTGGAGTGGTACCAAACACCATGAAGAGGCCTTTTTCAGCCCTGTCTGCTTGGGTAAACACGTTATGGATCACAAGTACCAGCACTTTGACGTTCGGTCTGAGTCAATAGACTATGAGGCCACATAAGAACAGGCTTCAGGAGCTCTCAATGACCAGAATAGCTACTGTTTGGAGATGAAGAATGATAAAGACATGAGAGGGATAGTTTCACAGCATGCGAAATACATCAAGCCCTTTAGATCTTACACTTACCAGCAGATGTTATTAAACTTACAGCAAAGTTCTTTATTCAGTGTTCTATGTGATCCTGTACTATGTAAAACTGGCTTTGACTGGAGGGCAGTTGTGGAGCAGCGACCCCATATTGCCTCAGTGCCTGCTGACAGACTGTGAATCCTGCCACGACACTGATTACTCTCCCCAAGGCTGGCTCCAGCACATTGACTGGACGTTTTCAGGAACCAGTGGATCTTCTGCTGCCACTAGATAAGGGTGAGTACAACAGCAGACTCTTGAAAAAAGTCAGAACCCCAACCATCATCTATAGAAAGGCTAGCATACAGCAGCCCCTCTCCACAACACAGTTACCTGTGTAGACCCTTAAAAGGTGGGGGGGACTCACCCCCAACAGAAATACTGCATTTTCCCCCTGTGAGGAGAGCAAATATTCAGTTTGACTGGCATAGAGAACATCAGCTTTGAACTGAATCATAGCTCAGGCCTTCAGGGGGGACTCGAAGAAGCAGCAAAATGTGGACCGATGCTGGCTTTTATCCCAGTTTTCCTCCCCCTTAGTGTAGCGAAAGAGGGAGCAATAAACCAAGCTCTTGAGACTTTCTGCGGTAGGAAATGCTGCAAGAAAAAATAAAAGATACAGGTAATGGGCACAAAACTCCATTTCCTTTATGGAGATTAATTAGAAGCAATAACAAATCCTGATTAGATTTTTAATTAAAAATATATTAGAGACTGACACTTATCTGAGAGTTACTACAGAAATATAAGCTCAGCCACAGTTCTATTTGAGATGACCAATTTCACAATTTTTAAACATATAATTCACCATAAAGAGATCACAGCCATAAATCCAAATGAAATTGTATTTTACATCTTTCACATTAAAACCATCAATTTGGTTCTTCAAGAATCCATTTTGTGAGATTTCAATCAAAATATTTACCCATTGTTTTATTCGCATAACTGTAGATCTTTTATTCTGTATTTAACATCTGAAATAAATTTACAGCTTTACCCACAGTTTTAGGTGCTTACCGAGCAAACCCTCTTTGCTCTACCTTTATTTGTTGATCTTGTTCACCTTTTACACAGATCTCATCTCAGGACTTTGGGAATGCAGCTTCCTACTGCAAAAACCCTTGCCAAACTGTCAGAAGCCTGCTGCTTGTAAGAGGCACTGCTTTTGGCCTACATCTCTTTGTCTTACGACAAGCTCACACATTAAAATTATGGGGTATGGACATGCACGTGGCTTATTACGCTGAAATCCTCAGCTTCTTTTGACTGCACCTTGGCTGGTAAGGTGAATTATCTTCCACCAGCTAATGTAAATATGTTAGGTGTTGTCTTTTTTAATGAACAGGCTTTTTAACCTACTTCATTTAAAAGATACTCTCCATTTTGTCTGAAAGGATTTTGCTAATAATAATCCTCCACTGTGGGGTCTGCAGCTTCAGCTCCTGTGTTGTTTATAGCAGATAATATATGGGAATGGAAGAATAAAAGGCAAAGAATAAAAAATAAAAACACAACTAAGAATCTCTTCTAATTATTTGATCTGTTTCTTTGACAAATACAGATTTTTGAAATTTGATATATTTCTCTTCTCCATCAACAGCTGCATATATAATATAATAGTGGAAATCATTGGTCTGGTCCCCAGCATAAGAGACGTAAAAGCTGGAAAGCTTTTTGGAGTCACTGTGAGAACTGCCTGTTCTAAACACCTGCAGGTTTGTTTAATTTTCTAGTTACGAGTTACAAAGTTCAGGAAAAAATAATCTGACAGTTAAAGAAATACAGTAAGCTTCCCGAATGATGTCTTAGCTAACCATGAAAATTTTGATTTGAGTTTTATGTAAGTATGTTTAAGAACAATTAAAAGTAAGAGCATATAACATAAGTTTCATTGCAGGTGAAGTGATGCAGTGAGTGTCATGCATGGATATGAACACAATGCTGAAGTGATGTGAACTCATAGGGAGGCAGGGGACTTTTACTCTCTCACACACACATGAACACCTGCAAAACACTCAAAATACTGTACTTGCCTTAAAAACAAGAAAATTTTGAAATAAGTTCCTAGAACAAGTCCCAGATACATTACCATCTTCTCCCTCTAAGCATAAAACCCCAATAAATTCTTGCTTCCCAACATTTATGGTAAAAATGCATTTTATTCTTTCTACAACAATTTTTAACAATGGAACATGAAGCAGTAATGAAATGTTATATAACTGAGTAATATGTCCTGCCCTTTTTTTGCGGGACAGTCTCTAACACTGTGCAATGTTTGAAATCACTGTTTTACATCACCTCGACATTTGACAACCTCAACAGCCTTCTGGGAAATTCCCCTTACTGCATTCTAATGAGCAAATTGATGGCTTTTGAAACAGAAACAAATTGTTTTTCAGACCAGCTATAGGCGGGAATGGCCAATTTGAAACTAATATTCACACCTGTGCAACAGTCCATGCTTCCGCAGCTCTCTAGAGAAAAATGCAGAAGCCAATAGTATTTAAGAACTGCAGGGACATTGAAAACATTTGGTGCCTGTTCACTTTGCTTTTCTTCCCAGAAGATTTGTGATTTTCAAGGGAACTGAGTTAAGACTATAAACAAAACTAGAGACATAAATTTTTAAAATTTAAATTAACTCTGATGTTCTTTGTTCACCACACAGACTGTTTCCTGTCCTTTAAAGCAAAAATCCATTTCTGTTATAAAAGAAATTTCCTGAGCCAGGCTCAGGCAGGTGGCCCTGTGTTAGATCCCACAAGCAATGTGAAGGTGCACCGGAGACCTAGTCGGACATATGAAACTCATCACTGCTGTTGCTAATGCATGGCCCTGTAACATCTCCTTTATGCAAAATAAGGACTACAAATTTCCACTGCCCTTTCTCCCAGCCCCCTTGTACAGAGTAAGATGTAGGTAACGCCAAACGTACAGTTTTTCATACTGTTGCCCTCTCCTCAACTATTTATATTTCTTAAGAAGATGCTAAAGATTAAAAGTTGCATTTTTAAAGGTATTTAGGTGTTACACATCACACTACCTTTACAAATCTGATCACTAATCTTTTTTTATTCTCAGTGGATCTGAGATGCTTGGACAGAGGCAGGGGGTGGTGTGCCAAGGCTGGTGGACTGTGCCGGTGGCCTTGGAGCCACAGCAGCCACCCCAGGTACGCCTCCCCAAAGGGATAGCAATAGCAGCTAAGAGAAGGTAACACCATCTATACGGCCTTGGGGCTGGGAAGATGCTACGAACACTAAAACAGAAAGCTAGTACCTTTGTTACCTGACATGGTGTAACGTCAAAGCACTCCAGCACTATACTAATGAAAGCCTTACATAAATTTGAAATAATGAAAGAACTGACCTCAATATATTCAGTGCTTCCTCTGAAAAATGCTACTCCCTCTTCTCCCTGCAAATATATCAGAGCCTGCATGAAATAAAATTCCTGGTGAAGCCACCAGGCACCAGAAGCTGCCTCCCAGCCAGCTGTGATCCATCCTTGTTGCAAAGGGCTTCAGAGAGACCCCAATCAAGGACAAATATTTGCATTCTGCTGAGTTTGGTGTCACATCTGCTGTTGAAAAGAAGTCACTATAAAGTAGCTCCTAAAGAAAAAATGCAAACCTTCCCTTCCAGACAAAAAACATTCTAGTCATTTGAAAAGTGAGAACAGTAACCTACCACAAGTACCATGTGTAAAATGCAGTTCTATAAGAACAGGAATCCTGGCAAAGATAACCAGCAAGTTTTGCAATGTTTATAAGCTGCATTAATCCCTTATTGCCAATTGCTTACTTTTAGAGCAGCTCCGCAAAATCACATGTACAACATACTTGTTGGCATTGCACTTTTCCTTTGTCTTTTTTTAAAACTCCTAAATGGGTAATATTTTCCTTCTACATGTAATCACTAATAATAACTATTCAGATGATTTAATTCATGCATGTCGCATTTGTGTTCTAAATCTTTGACGTACAGGGAAACAATATTCTTAAAATTGATGAAAAGCATTGTAACTGAAAACATTTCTTTAAGACTTGAGCCAAAACATAAATCTAATACGAAAAATGTAAGAGAAGATGAACTAACTCGTGATCTTGATGGGACTATAAAACATGCTATGAAAATACTTTGAAAGTGGTTTAAGAGAGAGTGAGGGCCAAAGTAACACAAATATCAAACTTTGATCCGAATTCCATCTCCCATAACCCACCGTAACCACAGCACAACTACCTGCTGACTTCATTTTCGTTACTGTTATGATGGGAACATATGTCTCAGGGGTGATGGGCTCTGCAAACCTACACAGTAATGAATCTAAAAGGAGAATCAACTGGCAAGTAAAAGAAAGATGATTTTACCACCCCTATTCTATTGATCTGGAATCACACAAGGAGGTGGATGCCCTTGGGAAAGTTGTGAAAAGACTCCAGAGCTCCCAATTGCCAGTCTAATATCTCAGCCACAAAGCACAAAACCACAAAATCCCAGAAATGTTGGCTCTACCAGACCTCTGGAAGTCACTTAATGTGGCTTCCCTCTCAAAGCAGCTCTGTCCCTCCTACCGCTGCAGCCCTGATGCAATGGGACTCCAAGCCGGGCAGCTCCCCGCCAGGACAGGGACCCCGAGTACTGGCACGGCCCAGAGTACCGCTCTGAAACGCAATCTTTTCTACAGACAAACGCTGCATGAAAACAAAAGCCAAGTGTTCCCAGCTATAATTTCTGAATATAATATTGGCACAAAGATATACTTTGTGTTCACAGAAGAGTGTATAGACCAGACAATCATTATTTTTTGGTGGAAGCCTTTTAAATTATGCTTTTTTAAAACGTCCTTTGGTTTTGCTACTGGTGAGAATTTGTCATCAAGGAAAATGAACATAAGATAGAACAAGAATGGCAATACTTTCCATCCATGTCACAACTCTGCTACCTTAAGGCTGCAAAAATGCCATTTGGATTTTAAGATGGTATGCAGAGCTCTGCCTCTGCTGGCTGAGGAGATCATCACGATGAGGCAAAACACATCAGAATCAATGGAGGGACTCCCATGCACTGTCCTGTACCTGCTCCAGTTTGGGGAAAATGCAAAGAGAAAATGTGCTCTATTCTTTGACACAGCTTCTCAGAATTAGTACAAATACTTTGGCACTAACAGTTTATTTTTGCTAACGCATAGATACTTACTGCTTTGGGGTTTTTTTATTATTCCTTTGTAAATCTTCCGATTGTCAAGAAAAAGAATGAAAAGTAGGTAAAAGGCTGGAGAACAAGAGTGTCCTGGCTTGGCTAAAATAGGACCAATTCTCTTTTCAGTAGATTTTCCTTCAGTTAAGTTTTTTTTCTTACAAACTGCCCTATCTGGAGCTGACTGTAGTTTCAGGCAGTGCCTGCTGTCAGAGCTGAGGGCAGTTCATGTCTGTAGCTGTTGCTGGGGCAGGAGCGGGGTTGTTATGCAGAAAGGCCCACGGTGGGTGCTTGTTCCCTGCGGGCTCTCTTGGGCTCGGCTCGGCTCCTCGTGGGGGGAAGGTGGAGGAGGGGTCGCACCCCCGGGAAGCTGCAGAGAGAGGGCACAGGTGACCCAGGCCTGGCCAATGCTGTATTCCATCCCACCCACGGGAATACTCGGTATAAAGCTCGGGAATCACGGGGGTCAGCCCTCTCTTCCCCTCATGGCAGACATCCCGGTGGGACTCTGCTCACTCCCCTCCCTCCGACCCTGATTCGTGCATTCCTGGATCTGGTTCCCATCTGCTGCGTAGTCCGGTCCGGGACATTCGGGTGCCTGCCCTGACATGTGAGCATTGCAAGCCACCACGGCAAGTGATCTTGTGATCATCATTGGGAAACTCAATATTGATTTTGTCTATTTGTATTTCTATTATTAGTAATATTAATATTATTATACTCTTTTTCATTGTTACTGTTTTATTAAAGTTGTTTTCATTTTCCAACCCCTAAGTCTCTCTCCCTTTTCTCCTCTCCTTTCACCTCTGGGAAGGGACGGGGTTAACAGAGACCATCTGCTGCCCGCTTTAAGCGCTGGCCCAGCCTGAAACGGTGACAAACTGGGCAGCACAGTCTCTTGCAGGCTTTGAAGTTACAATGGCATTAGAGACATCCCAGTATGATTAAGGGAAAACTAGGAACATCAATTTGAATCAGGTGCACTGGAACAGCATAATCCTCCCATACTAAGCCCTGCTTTGTTTCCAGGTTATGTTCTGATCCTAATGAGAAATATCAATGGGAGAGTAAAAAGTGGCCTGAATATCAGTTTATATTCTTTGGAGTAAACAGTTTAATTCCTACTTCTGATAGCATCTCCCAGGGCTGCCTGTTGCTTCTAAACCCTGTTTTTATCTGCCACTTTCCTAAATCAATCTCAGAAGTCAACCACCAAAATCTTCACAGATGATTTGTAAGTACATCTGGACATATATTTATGTACAGGTTGAAGTTTGTTTCCTTAAAGGTAAAAATGCCAAGAAATAAAATATAAAAATAATAAAACAATAAAACCAAAAAGCCAACCTGCCACTACTGCTTTCCAGGCTTTGTTACATATTTTGACATATTCCTGTCATTTGAGTGAGTCCCAGCATATTCTGAATGAAAGTCTGAAAACGTTCTCAGGGGAAGAAAAAAAAGAGTCAGAGCCTTTCCCCAGGGAAACTGAAATTAATTAGCACAGTATTTGCCCAGAAATGACTGAAATGTACCGGAGAACTTACATGATGGAAAAAGAGAGAAAGATCTTGTCACTGACAAAATCCAAGTATTTCACTCTGTCACCCACAACTATTAATAACTTTGAACACTTGATTCTAAAGGAAACCTCTGATTTTAGCAGCATGGATATTATAATATGAAGCTGTCTTTTTTGACAGCCTGAGCTACACTTAGGAAGTCTAGTCAGCTGCAAATAGATGCTATTTTCCACACAAAGAGCCTTTCTACTTCAGCAGCTCTCCTCAGACGTCACCACCAGCAGTACAACACAATTTCAAAGTGAGCACCTGCCAAGCTCATCAACAAGACATGGTAACACTCAGTCATAAGGAGCAGACAGAAGCTCACCGCCTCCAGCAGACTAAGGGATCTGTACCGCATTGATGTGGCTCTTTAGCTTTTGACAATTCGCAGACCCTCAGGAAATGTGTTTCGGTGGGCACTAATTATGTGATCTCTTCTGATTTGAATTTTCATGGAGAAAAAATCGCCTCGCAGATATCTTGTCCCCTTCTGTAAACTTTCACTTATTTTCTAGTGTTTTCCTCTACTCTTTGCCATTGATATTTCAGTGTAAATCAAGTTTATACCATGATAGAGGGTATGTAGAAAATACCCTTGGGATGCTATTTTCTTCACCATCTCAAAAATGTTTTCCAAGATCAAATAGGAGTTGCTGACTTGCTAAAACTTATGATTACTACATTTTTGACTGATCTTCTTATTTGGTTTCCTCAGCTGTCGTCATACTCAATGGGATTTGATTTTCATAGCAACTTTCTTATCTTTGAAGTCACTGTTACGGCTTCCTAAAATCTTTTGTGTGCCAAAGCTTAGGGGAGTCATTCTGTAGTACGCTCAGCTTTTGTGGCTCCTATATGCACCTTAGATACTCCTAGCAAACCACTGTAGCTGGGATCATGTTAATTCTGCTCTAGGGATCAAACATGCTGTTCAGCAGCCCAGCTTAGCTGGAAAGGCTAAAATGAAAACAGTTTTGGACACTGCTGACAGCCAGCAATATTCAGAACCAAGGGGAAATAAAGAACCCTTTTGACTAACTGGACCGATGTCATTTTGATCTCATTCAACAATCTGAGCTAATTTACTTATTTATCTCAGAGTACCTAAAAAAACCCCATTACATTCAGATAACACTTTTCAGCATTATGGGGCCTTACTGTTGTATTAGGGTAATACATGTGCTGCAGACCTAGAAAATGAACAAGTTTGTTTATTGTATTTTCATTCTAATGTCTAAAGGCAGATTGGGTATTGAAGGAGTTACTTCATTTATCAGTCTGGCTTATAATCAAACAGTTTCATGCCTGCTAATCAGACTGGAGCAGCTGCCACCTTCAGAAGAACGTGTGTCTGCCAGGATGCCTGCTGCTTGCTTTGTGATTTCGCAGTACAGCTCCATGGGCTGCTGAGTCCTTCCTCTCGCATCTGAATCTCGTGGCCAAAGAACAACAGCTTTCCGAAATGAGAGTTTGTAGATCTACAGTGCTGTCTGCCTGGAAAGGGGATGTTTTGTAGCAGTTTATAAGTTTTTCTATTAATTCCAACACCCAATTTTTCTCCATCCCTGAACAGCCACAGCACTTGCTGGTAGCAGCACCTGCAAGGCAGGGATCCAGCCCTTGTCATCTGCACAAGGAAGGGAGAAGACTACCAATGGACACCTGCTCCAGGTGGTGTAATAAGCCATATGGATTATTTCCACATAGGCCAAGCCTTGCTCTTGAGTTTAACCTGGACCATTTGTTTCCCCTTCTAAGAAGCAGGACCTGCTCAAATATGATACAGGCCATGGAGGTGCATGTTGGATTGCTTGACAAATCTGCAGTGTATGGTAGGTTTTGATCTTACAGGTGTCATGCCATCAAGATAGATTGCAACAACCAAATACATAAACACATACTATGGAGGGAAACAAGAGACTACCAACATTTTTATTAAATTTTCTGTAGAGCAGGCATTCCTTTCCATATCTCACAAATGTTTAAAGTGATCAAAATGAGGTAGTGTTTCATGCAATGGGTAGAACCTTTTTAGAACAGGGAGTTTCATGAAACTTGGTCAGAGGACACTGTGGGTACAACCAGTCTACTTGGCTCAAGAGGAGACAACTGATGAATTGGAAGGATACCCGCTGGGCACCTTTCTACTGCTTAGACTCACAAAGTAAGCAAAATACATCCAGGAGGGTGGAAGGGAAGTGTCACATACTTTTGCCATGTTCTTGCACCTAGGACCACTGTTGGAAACAGAATGCCAGGCTAAGTGGACCCTTGACGTGAGCTGCTACAATCACCTGATCTTCTGACATTAAATTGATAATTATTATGGTAACTTTTTAATTATCATTCAAATGTAAGGCATCTGAAAGGAATTTCCATATGTTGATACTAAACATTATTAATAATGCATTGTTAATTACATTTATGGATTACTTCAATGGGACCATTCATGACAATACATGCAACCATTGAAAGAATATTTGCAGGACAAAACCCTTGGGCATTTGCCATGTCTTTCATGCTTTCTAATAAGAAAAAATAACCTTGCTTTATAAATGTGCATGATAGCAATAGTTCTGAAGCTGCTTTGATAAGGAGTCATAAAACCCAGCTTTCTTTTCCACAGAAATAAAAATTCAATCTTGATCTAGCTTGCTTTAGAATATGGGAAAAGAGGTTTGTGTGCACAGACTAAACTCATTGTATTGTCATAAAGCCTCTTCAAACTGTCAAAACAAATATCCCTCAAAACTTAAACTACAGGCAGAGAAAAAAATAATGCCATGAAATTGAACATTAATAAGCTTGTATCTATGTAGTCTGCTTCAGCACTTCCCATGGAATTTTAACAAATGCGCTTAATCCACTAGGATTAAGATTTTCTGTCTCCCACAGGGTACACTCTTGTCAATTTTCCATTTATGTTTTGCTTTCAGGAAACAAAGCCAGTGAAGTCAAGTATCATTTTAAGTTTCCTATAGCTACTTGCAAATTCCAAGTTGTGTTTTTACTTCCCTTTGCTGATACAGTCTATCATGAGACAGGAAGGTATTAAAGACGATTAGCTAATCAAAACTATTTCTATGATAAAATTCGATTTCACCAGTACAAAATCTTACCCTTTCTTCCAAAACGTGAAACAGTGCTAATACAGACCATGAATTAGTCATTCTTAGGGAAGAAGGTTGCCCCTAAAATCTGCTTTAGTTGATTCACAGAATCACAGAATCGATTTGGTTGGAAGAGACCTGTGGGATCATCGAGTCCAACCTTTGCCCCAACACTGCCACCTCAACTAGACCATGGCATGAAGCGCCACGTCCAGTCTTTTCTTAAACACCTCCAGGGATGGTGACTCCACCACTTCCCTGGGCAGTCTGTTTCAATGCTTAATGACTCTTTCTGTGAAGAAATGCCTCCTCATTTCTAGCCTGAACTTCCACTGCTGCAGTTTCAGACTATGCCCTCTTGTCCTGTCATCAGTTGCCTGGGAGAAGAGATCGACCCCCATCTGGCTACATCCTCCTTTCAGGTCATTGTAGAGAGCGATCAGGTCTCCCCTCAGCTTCCTCTTCTGCAGGCTAAACAACCCCAGCCCCTTCAGCTTCTCCTCATAAGACTGACCCTCAAGACCCTTCACCCCCAAGACCCTTCACCAGCTTTGGATTCTTTTTCCTAATGTTCATTTTATACTGACAATAATCTTGAAGCTATCAATTACAGACATAAAGAAAGTGAATTGATTCTCATAAGAACAGGACCTCCACCTTCTTTTAACTTCCAAACTCAACCCACAAAAAAAAAACAGAAAAGTTTGCACCATCACCACTAAGCATCGCTTGATCATCAATCTCCACCATAGCCAGCTACGCTGGGCATGAAGGCAACTGGCAGTGTACTGGATTCCCTCCTGACCCTTCTCTGTTCCTGAATGACTTCATCTTGCTACAACATTCACCATCTTTCAGCAGCAAATGGCCCTGCCACTTTAAATATCACTTTTTGAAGGGTTTGACCAAATTGGAATGAAAAAAAATAAATAAAAGCAGTGATGTGTTTTCTTGATTTACTATTCTCTTCATTTTTCTGTCTGATCAATCACTCACAAGCAGTTTTTGCCATTTGCAGGGACATGTTAGGCTTTTGCTTTGCATCTTAATATCTCACTTTGAATTTTTAGCCACTGGCTTATACAACATTAAATGATCTTGGAGATACTTTTTGAATAATTTACTTTGGCCATAACAGGTAATCTTTTAAAAAAATGCCCTATATTCTCATGTTTAGAAGTCTGGATAAGTATTTTTCAGGTTTGAGGTGAGTCTTCGTTTCAAGCCGTGGAAACCGTATCGTACCTTAAAGAGATATGGCCAAAAGCTGTAGTTTCAAGAAACACTTTCTTTGATGCTCTGAAATGATGATGGGTGCTAAGAAGGTGCTACCATACCTGAAAGGGTGGCACATCAGTGACTTCTTCTTCAAGTTAAAATAAGAAAGCGGCTCTTCGTTCAGTAATTAAACAGTAGCAGCTCCCACCCAAGTGATTGACAAATTAGCTTTATTTGGCAAAATAGAAGGTGAGGCAAGCAGGTAAAGATGTTTCTATGGAATCAATTACAAAAAAAAAAGACAGCACAGAAAACTGCCTCCTGATGCTCCTCCCGTCTGCGTTGCAGGAAACACACTGCTGGCTGTATTACTGTAGATAGGGAGAGTTGTGCTGAAGAAATACTTTAACCTTTCAAGAATTTATCTTCCAAGGAAAACCTCGCTAGCAAGGCCCTGAATATTTTGTGCCAAGTGGCAGTGCTTTCATCAGTTGTGCAGAGCTGACTGCATTTTGCAAGAAGGAAGACCATTGGGACTACGTTTCTAAATGTCACCAAAAAAGTTTATTTTCTCTATGAGAGCAGAGAGGCAGTTTTTACATGGCTGTATTGATTTTTACAGCCTTTTTAACAGATTTTTTCCTTCTCAGAACACCCCAATAGAATAAGAGTATGTTTAAAACAATATAGAAGTGCCACATCAACTTGATGTGCTGATGATAATATTCTACATAATATACCTGCAAACACCAACAGGAAAATGAGATATCCAAACTCAAATGAGAACTCAAAGAATTGGGAGAACAACATATGCCTGGCCTACATTTTAATTTCTCCTGTTTTTACATAGCTGTGGCCAAAGTGATTTGGTAGTAATTCTCTTAACAATGTGACCATCCGAATCTTTCAGACCTAGAGGAATTGCATACCAAGTAGACAAGGGCCAAAGATGACAGAGGGAAGCAATCTAATACAATGGGTAAAAATTACTTTATCTTATGCATTTGTTTACTTGCTTGCTTGAAGTTTGTAAAAATGTTAAGTAGGGTTTTTAATAGGGAAAACCTTGTTTGTCAGAAACTTCTAAAAAAAAATCTTGATAAACTGATACAAATTATCTTTAGCTATAGTAGTGTGCGGAAGATTTTAGGCATAGCAACCAGCTTGTTCTACCCAGTCTGCCCATGCTCTCATGGGAAGCTGCCAAGGAAAGGAAACCTAAGCAACATTACAAATTACCAAAAGTTCCTGACCCAGAGGTCCTAGACTCTTAAAGGGCACGCTAGTATCCTTTCTTTGATGAAGTTCAAAAACATAGGGGATAAATCGAGAGGGAAAAATGCAACAGAAGTTTCACAGCTGCCCTCGTGTCTGAGTTACTTTTCAGTTTCTTTTGTTTTCCACTTTGTTTTCTTTTTCTGCCAAAAAAGGGAGAGATCTTCTAGCTCATAACCTGGTACGTTATGGTTATATCTCATTCTACTAGAACTACTCATTCTACCAAAAGCAGAGTGAGCATCTAATCGGAGTGAGTAGCAAATCTCTGGAAAGGAGATTTCCCTGTTTCTCACCAGAGTCTTGTGTTTCTGAGACACGGTTCAGTGGCTGGACATGTGCATGCAGCTTAGCATTCACCTTGGGAATTCCAGTATTTGACTTGCATGTGTCTGTACACAGGCTGATTTTGGCAAGGCAAATACATGTATTAGAACAAGAAAAAAAGCTGGTTCAAAACACTTCTCCAGACTGTACAATAAGCTGTTTTGCAGTTTTTGTTCCTACTTAGAGATTTTCAAGATCTTTGT
Organism: Cariama cristata; assembly: GCF_000690535.1. NCBI lineage: Eukaryota > Metazoa > Chordata > Aves > Cariamiformes > Cariamidae > Cariama > Cariama cristata. The sequence goes on from NW_009617841.1 coordinate 24,414, forward strand.
CATTAATTCTAACAGTTCAACTTTTAAAAAGGGCAAGTGCCCTTTATTAATTCAGTGTATGTCAATAAGGTTTTTCTTTTTTTCTTAATACTAGTTTTCTCCAATGTTTTACCTTGCAGAATAGCAGCAGCTGCTAATAAATGTAGCCAGTTGATTAAATGAAATTCTGCTCTTTGCACTCTCAGATCTCTAATTCTCTAGAGGCAAATGAAAAGGAGTTGCAAAAGCATGCACTTTGTAATTTCCAATTAGTGAAATATGTACCAAAAGACCTTGTAGATAGAGAAAGAACGTTAAAACAAGTCGTGAAGGACAAAATGTTAGATTAGAAAATTAGCTAAGAACTAACGAATGTCAAGAGAAAGACAAACCAGACTGATTCACTGTGAGGTTCTGATAACAAAGTATCTATGTAAGCCTTTATTTTCTACGTATGCCCAAGAAACTGCCAACGGGAAGAGTTCAGCAAAAGGACAAGTGATGAAGACTATGAAAAGACCACCGGATGAAGTAAACGAGCACCAGAGACACTGTAATACCCACAAAAGGACACTGGATGGCAGTACAATTGCCGAATAATTATCTTATGTATATTTAATTAGTTCTAAGAAAAAGTATGCCTTATATTAATGGTTTCTTTGTCTATGAAATTAATATGTAACACTCTTGTAAATATAAACGACACCAGAACGACCAGTCGTTGGGAGCACTTATGGTGGAGAAACCCCAGTGTGACCCCAGCACTGCTAAAAAAGAGTACCTGCTTAATGGTAATTAATTTGCTGTTGAGTGAACTTTCTTCGTTTCACAAGTAAGAACCATACCCAGAGTCCACATGGATTCTGTCACCAAACAGGGCTCAACAAGATACAGTCCCTTATTATACCCATTCAGTGGCAGCATAGGGACAGTACTTTGTGTCATATAGGAGGTTAAGGTGATAATGTCATATGCCCTGGCTTTCTGTTTGACAATTTGTCATCAAAACACACAGCTGCAAATACCCTAAAAGCATTTTATATATAAAAGTGTTTGAATAGAGTTGTATCCAAGTAACAGTTGTAAGCTTCTAGACAAATTGCCTATTACTCACTGCTTGTAAATTAGATGCAGCTAACTTCTCCTAGTGAACAAGGGCTGCATAAGCCTGATAAAGGGAAGTGATTAAAGCAAATTTTAGGAAAGCCAATGGAACAAATATTATTTTACCAGTCCCTGGCCCTGCTTTTCCTGTGGATTATGAATCTGAGAAGGACTTCAGTGTGATTCTTAGCAGTGTTGCAAATTCTGACCATTGCAGAGTTGCTGACGAGGCTGCATGTTTCTTTTCTGTAGATGGAAATACTGCTCATGGTTTGCATGCCGAAGAATTATAAGGATAATATAAACAAAGCATAAACCAGCTGAAAAAGCATCCCAATAGAAAAGAAGTAACAAGGTGAGTGCAGGCCCCCATGACTGCAGGAAGATGCCCCGGTGACCGCCAAAACCTGCTGCTAGCTACAGGTGCATAGTGGCAGAGTTCATGTTTTTGTCATAAACTGACCACAGTTATCTCTAGCTTCAGGATCTGGTTTGTGACAGATGCCTTCAGAAGTTAATATAACCCACAGCAGTTTAGAAACCACTGCTCTGCTTACAAACCAGTTGCTGGACTTGGTGGTCACATCTATACCGGTAAGTCAAATGGAGCAGGAGCTGCTCCTTGGCTCCAAGACAAACAGTATGGCATAGCGCAGGTATGCAGCTAAACCCTCTGATTCCTTCTAAATAAAGCAGTTATATTAGCATTATATAGAGAGTAATATTAATATATTATCTTATGCTTATATAGAATGCTCATATATTGATACATTATTACACTTCATATAATACTATAACTGTTATATGTCTATATAGAACATATAATACATTGTCTATATAGTAATTATTAATAATATTATCCTATTACTATACTATTATCTATTAAACTAATATATTACAATTCATGCATTATGTAAATATAATTAATTTATCAAATATATTCTATATGTAAAAATAATGTGCTAGTACTAATATTATGCATAAAACTTAATATGTTAATGTAGTGGTTTGGGAATGATCTCTGGCTTGTGGTAACCACCCCAAACCTAGAGGTTGGTTGAGAAGCACTAGCTGATCAAAGCCAGAACTGGGCCAAAGTCTGTGCAAACATTTTAGCAGATGGTGAGCACATACCAGAGCTCAGCCCCAACCCTGTTAATGTACTAACAGCGCACACAAAATCTATGATACCTTCAAACTTAGACAAATGCCTTATAAAAGATCCTCGGTTTAGTCCTTTTGGATTGGTACGGCTTGCAGGACATCAGCCACTGCCAGAAGAGGAGGTGGTGTTGCCTGAACATGTGGGTCTGAAAAGGGAGGCAGAGATGAGGCTTCTCCAAGTCACCCCATACAGCAGCTCTGGGGCACAAATGGCATGGACTGTGCCGGGGGGGAAGCGTGGCACATCTCCCGTGCCTCCTGCCTAGGGAAAGCAAGGGTGAGGATGCTCACCCCGCAGCTAAGTCTGAAATACAGTCCCTGCCTTATTTGTTGAGAGTAGATCAGCCCACTCAAATCAACAGCGTGTCTGGAAGACCTGCCATGATTAGGTTTTTTAAAGGAAGGCGCAGGGAGCCACATAGCAGGCAGATAACAGCTTGAAACTGGAATATTCTTCTCTAGGGCTGGTGAATGTGCATTTGACACTATTAGAATTTCAAAATACCCAAGAAGGAGCAACATAGTGCTTCTGCATGTATTCATCCTTTTTTTTCTTTCGTGCTTAGATGCTTTCAACTGTAAGCTCCCTAGGAAGATGTTTTTAATATTGAAAATGCTAATTTGTAGAAACTTTTGATAAAAAACAGACTTCCATGGCAACAAAGCCACTTCAATTCACATGAAAATGAACTCATGAAGGATGGCAAGAATAAGTGTCTTTAAAGCACTGGGAATCTATCTCTTCACTTCCCTCTTGAATTAATATGCATTCATATTCACAGTATAATCTAACAGTGCATACCTTCTCTCTTTGCAAACATTTACCCACTGCAATTATTCACGTATAATTCATGTAGATACAGTCTATACTTATAATCTGAGATAAAGACTGTAACACAGCAACTCTAAAGTTTATAGTAAGCTGTTAAAATACAGAAAAAGTATTCACTCACACACACACATATGCTGTGCTGAATAGCTCTGATTGTAATTAAGCTATTTTAGCATTTAATTAGAGCAATCAGATTTTTAAAAGCTTTATTTTCTCTCAACCTTTCAAGATGTTACACCTTTCTTTGTCAACTCCTACTAGTTTTGTACAGGACTTTAATAGAAAAATATCTTGATTTTTACAAAGGCACTGTCCCCATTTCAGGCTGGGCCGGCACTGAAGGCGGGTGGCAGATGCTCTGTTAACCCCGTCCCTTCCCTGAGGGGGAAGGAGAGGAGAAAAGGGAGAGAGACTGGTGAGTTGGAACTTAAAACAAACTTTAATAAAACAATAACAGTGAAAAGACTAAAACTAATACTACTAATAATAGAAACACAAATATACAAAACCAGTATTGCTCTTCCCGATGATGACTGCAGCAGCTCGCAGTACTCACAGGGCAGAGCAGGCACCTGGTTGTCCTGGACTGGACTCAGCAGGAGGCGGGAACCGGATTGAGGGGTGCACGGTCAGGGTCGGAGGGAGGGGAGCGAGCAGGGTCCCACCAGGATGTCGACCATGAGGGGAAGAGAGGGCTGACCCCCATGATCACCAAGCTTTATACCGAG
>NW_009617841.1:28593-28874 GCF_000690535.1 Cariama cristata
CCCTCTGTGATCCTCCTGCAGGCACACTGATTGGTCTCACTTCCACATATTTATTTAGGACAGTCATTCATATTCATGCCATTTTTCAGAAGTCTTGTACATATTCAAATGATTGCCTCGAAGTTATTTACATCTATGCCCTCCCACTTGTGTCTGCGCACTGTTCTCTGGGGGTCTTCTTTGAGGGTCGTGGGGTGAAGGCTCAAAGTCGTCTTCTTGGTTTATCTCTTGACCACCTTATTCCGGCACCTTCGCTCTATGTTCCAGTTACATAACAAAAC
>NW_009617842.1:0-8858 GCF_000690535.1 Cariama cristata
ACCCCCGGGGCAGCGCGGGGGGCTGGGTTTTTGGAGGGAACGGTTGCCGACTGTTGTGCTGCGGTGACAGATTGCAGTCTGCGTGGAGGCTCGAGCCTCCTGCCCCGGACCCCCACTGCAGGTGTGGGGAGGTCTTTGGAGATGGGCTGCTGTGGGGTCTGTGACTCCCCGAGGACCTGCGGGTGACTCATGGATGGGCTCTTGCTTTGTGTGCATCAATATCTTGCTTCGTTTCCTAGATCCCGCTGCTACCTCACAGTCCCTGGTGACTGCGCTGATGTAAAGTCACCCTCCTGCCTGAACCTTTTTCTCAGGCCTGTAGCAGCCACTGGCACGCTGTGGTCATAGTGAGCAGCTAGCTGACTCCCCAAATTCAGCTCCTATCCTGTAGTAACAGCCTCTTGTAACAGTCGTGCCTAGCTAGTGGTGTGTGAAAATATTACATTGGTGCATTGGTGTTTCTGACGTTCATGAACTTAATTACAAAACTACAGAGAGGAGGTATGGTTCTTAAAACTCAGTTTCTAACACATAGAGAAAGCTTTGACATGAAAGATACAGTAAAAACACTGATGGATGTTGCTGACTCCTGTATGTTACTTCTCTGGCTGACTGTCACAGGGATACAGTAGAGAAAAAGTGATTTGTAGACAACAGAAAGTGCTAGTCAACAGTAGGGAATAGTGTCTATGCAGAATTCACAGCAAAATGTAAATGCCATCATCTCTTATACAAAGATACAAGTGAAAAGAATCCCTGTCTTTTTCTACTTTACCCCACCAATGTTAGTATATTCAAGTGTTACATTGACAGCTGGGTTTTTTTAGTTCTTTATCAGGTGATCTGTAATTCTTACCTGTCTAATAAGGCTTTTGACTGCACATGTTGGTCCCTCTGTGTCTTTATTTTTCATCTTTTAATAACACAACAGTTTTTCTTCTACAACACATTCTTATGATATGTTTGATCCTCTTAGCCGAGTACTACTTTCTTACTCAGTCCCTGGAAAGAAACTTGCTCCAAGTGGCGATCTACAAGAACTTGGCTTCTTAGCCCATGCACCCCATCAGCTAGCTTCTACAGGCTGTGCCTTTAGATGTGTTGCTGAGAGCTGATAGTTTCCACAAGGCGTTTTAGCTTGGCTGACTGGCTGTGGCACTGCATAAGTTCGAATTGCATTCCCTAGAGTTGGTAAAGCCATTGCCATCCTGTGCAGTTTCAGTGACTTTGACTAACGTAACTAGAATTGAACTGTGGCCTAGGTTTCAGGAGGAGGAAGGGTAAGCTGTTCAGACTGTAACTGCTTTTCTTCAGAGGAGTCATTTGTTTGGGTTGTTATGCTGAATGGTTGTATTGCACAGAGTTACAGCAAATGCATAGGAAAAAGAAAAGAGTGAGTGAGAAAGGATTTCCATCTGTCTTATGTTGGTTTTGTTTGTTTTTAAATGGCAGATGCTTTCTTTACCTGTCGAAAGAATGTGCTTCTGGCGAAGAGCACGTCCACCCAGATAGAAGGCGTCTTTGCTGCGACCAGAGGAAGATCGGTCCCAGAAGAGCAAGAAGCCCTTCTGCAGCAGTGGCTGGAGGAAGGAGGAGGGAATTTGCCAGCCAGTGAGGGTGCTCCACCAGTGGGGAAGGTATCAGTTACACTCACTAGTGACTGGTTAGAAGGTTCAGAACTATTGATGACTAGCCTCAGTGACCTGAATTCGGCTCCAGAAGTCACCCAGTGTGCTGGTCAGCAGCTGACAGAGCTACATGCCTTGGCTTCTTCAGAAGATCATGCAGCGACTGAACTGGCAAAATTACCAGCAGAGGAAACGGCGGCTGTAGCAGGCAGTACCCCTTGGTCAGCCGTGGTGCCACAGACAGATCACCAGATAGCTGGCTGTGCCTCTGTCAGTGTAGAAGTGCAGAACGAAGACCCAGCTGTGCTGGCTTGGAGTTTAGCATGTGATGCAGAGACAGCGCCAAGGGAGCCCCCAGCCTGGCCCACTCAGGATATGGTACAATTTTGTCCTCTCCCGACAGAGGTACCCTACCATGGTCAGTACTAACAACTCTGAATCTAATGTTCATTTTGGGATTTGCATTTGTAGTGAATGTGGTGGGGTCATTGTGTCTGGGCTTGCTGTCAGTAAGACATTGATTGTATCTGTCCATGCAGAATTGACAGGATCTGCTAGTGAAAACTACAAAGTAAGTTTTTGCTGAGGGAGGGCTGATCACAGCTAGTAATCTGTGTGCTATTAGACCATCTGGTCTGAACATTGATATATGTTCATTTCCCAGGAACTGTTCCCAGTTCCTGGCTTTATAATATAAAAAGCAGCCAAAAGCTGGTTGAGCGTTTCAGTATGCTTGACTCTGGTCTTCTGTTATGCCATCCCTGTTGACAACTATCCAAAGACATCCAAAAAGAGCACCTGAAAACCGGAGTGAGTAAGGGTTTGCTCAGAGGCGAGAATACCCTAGCTTAGAGAATGAGAAAGGCTGCTTTCTGGGTCCCAGGGGAACAAAAGTATCAGCAGGGTACCCAACATGGCTGTAACTTGGCTTTTTGTCTCTTGCATATAGAGATTTTATGGAGAGACTGGGAGGATCTTTCTGTCCAGCCTTGTGTGCTAGAGCAGGTCTCGAAAAACACTCCTCTCTTTGAATTTCGAGTCATGTCTTACAACATACTTGCCCAGGACCTGGTGGAGCAGGGCCTTGATCTCTATCTACACTGTCATCCAGACATCCTGAACTGGAACTACCGTCTTCCGAACCTTTTGCAGGAGATCCAGCACTGGGATCCTGATGTGAGTATGACTGAACCCTTCCCACATCAGTGGCACAGGAATTTGAATTCCTTGTTTGATCTAACAACATTTAAAAAAAAAAAAAAAAAAAAAGTTGGGGGGGGAAGTCCTAGGAAGGTACTACCTACTTGGTAACCGAACACTGGTTACTCTGAGAGTGTTTGAGACTTGTGCATACATTTTTTTGGGTGTCTGTCTTGCTTTGATTGTGCTGCTGTAGAATCTAGTCATACTTTGATAGCAGAGCTTAACTTCTTTAAACAGCAGAATTAGAGGAAGAAGATATAATGTATGTTTGGGGAGGAAAGGACCAGGTTTATAAGGCAGCACAGGAAGGGAAGCATGCGTAGAGAAGGACTTCGTGACTTTCTCTATTCTTTGAGTCCTCTTTGTGTGATGAAGTATCTTCTGCCTTGTCACTGGAAAACTGAATGATAGTTAATGTGACCCTGAAAGTTATTGCTCTCTGTCTGGCAAGTACAGGACAGTTGCAGCAGTGACCTTTCTGGTTGCAGCGTTGGTATGTGAGCGCACTTTTCCACTTTCTTCCTTCCTCAAAACAAGGTAACTAGCGAATACTAGTGGAGTGAGTGAGGTCTCTGCCTTCCTTCCAGGTCCTGTGTCTCCAGGAGGTGCAAGAGAACCATTACTGGGAGCAGCTGGAACCGACATTCAAGGAGATGGGTATGTCCTGCTTTTGTGTGTCTGTACCTCCAGCTCATGGGACTGGCCAAGCAGTGCTTCCTGCTTAACATCTTCAAAGCGCTCCTTCTTGAGAGAGCTCTTCCTGTTTGTCAGGTGGCTGCTGGCCCTGCTTCTGAACTATCTGCCTAGATCTTTACCCTTTCTTTTGTAATTAATCTTTCTCAGAGTTGACAGATCAGAGTAACAAAACTGAGAGGGTCCTAGAAAGACAAGGAGGGAGAAAATATCCTCAATGGCAAATGATAAACTGTGATTATTGGAACAGAATTGAATATAATGCTGTACCCAAAAGTAGTAGGAACCTCTTCTGCTACACAGACTTGCTAGACTCCTCGGCTGATGGGGGGGGAGCCTGAGGTTGTGACTGGATAAACCTTCTAATAGGTGATGGTTTCTTTTCAGGCTTTGCATGCTTCTATAAACGGAGAACCGGGACGAAGACAGATGGCTGTGCAGTGTGCTATAAGCACAGCAGGTTCCAGCTGATCAGAGTCAGCCCTATAGAATACTTCCGGCCTGGCCTAGACATCCTCAATCGGGATAACGTGGGCTTGGTGCTGCTGCTACAGCCCCTGCTCCCGGAAGGCCTAGATCTGAAGGCAGTCAGTCCTTTGTGTGTGGCCAACACTCATGTGTTGTTCAATCCCCGGCGGGGAGATATCAAACTGGCCCAGATGGCCTTGCTCCTGGCAGAGATCGACAAGATTGCAAAAACTACTGAAGGCAGCTACTATCCTGTCATCTTGTGTGGAGACCTAAACTCTGTACCTGATTCTCCACTTTACAAATTCATCCGGAACGGTGAACTTTCCTACCATGGGATGCCAGCCTGGAAGGTAGGTGCCATCCAGAACTGGGATTGGGTAGCTCTTTATTGTGTGCTGCTAGAGAAATGCATGGCTGCATTCTTTCTCTTGTGAGGAAATAGTCCAATATTGAATTCGGTTATTCAGCAGTCTTCCCCAATGCCTCCAGCACTGCTGGGGAAAGAAGTGGACAAATGTGTGCATATTGTTTCCACGACTGCTCTTTTGGTTTCTCTTGAGGCAGACCAGTGTTAATAGACTACTTAATTTCAGGTCCTGGTTCTCCCTTGCTATGGGTTTTTTGTGCCTGGGTGACTGAAAGTGTGGGGGAGTACAACTCCACCAAGACTTAACTGAAATTTTGTGTCGGTGTTTGATCTGAAAACAGTTTGAAATGGGCACCTATGCTAGAGTCTCTTGTGGTTACCTGTTACTGTGTATCCATGATCAAATACATCATTGGCAAGCTAAAGCATTAGTTCAATAATAGATACCGGCAAAGTATCTTGTCAGGTGACTTTTAGCTAATTATATCCGTCCCCCACAGCTGAAGGGTTTTATTGTGTCTGCACCATGTTCTGAATACCTTAGTTCATGCCTTTCTATGAGGGCATTCTCTTGTCTTGCTCTTGGCAAGCGTATGTACATTACCTATAGCTTGCAAAAGTGCTGCTCTGTGTTGCTGACTTTTTCCTCTCCTGTTTCTGGCCTCCTTGCAGGTGTCTGGTCAGGAAGACTTTTCCCAACAGTTGTATTCACGGAAACTGCTGGCCCCACTGTGGCCGAGCTCACTGGGTGTAACAGACAACTGCCAGTATGTCACCCTGTGCCAGCCAAAGAAACTAGGTGAGCTCAGTGTGTACTAAGAACATGAGTTTGCTGAGGATGGACAGTTTGTGGGCCTTGCTATCCCTCTGAGTAACTTGGGCATGTGTTGCATAAGGCGCTCAGCAAAGATTCTCTTCTTCTGTCTGTTCCCTTGGTATATGAATTTAATTTTTCTGGAGTCTATTGCTGTAGCTCAATTTCTGCCATTTTCTTTAGTCAGGAGCTGAATGTTCTCCTACTAGTAACCATTGCTCTGCGTATCCCTTTCATATTCCCAGACTTAAGCTTCTGTGTGGTTGTAAACTGTGTTGAGCAGCCACAGCTTTGAGCTGCAGATGTTTGTGGGAGCAGTTTTGGGCAGTATTTGCACATGAATGTTAGGAAATCATTCCTAAGAGCCCAGTTACAGTCATGACTGTTTTCTACTGTCCTTAGAGAGGATTAAAAAAAGGAGCCCACACTAAATAGCTTTTGTTGGAATCTTGAATGTAGAACTTGTATTCAACCTGGTCTCCAGAATTGTTTTTAATTTTTCAGCAGACATTTACTTGAGTTGCACACTAACTGATCTGCTTAAAAGTCCCTTGACCTTGTGTCTCAGAGAGGACATTCTTAATTTGTTTCATCAAGGTGCTGACCCTGCAGCACCTAATGACTGTTGCGTTAGCAAAAGAGATAGCAATAACTGTGCTCCGTTCTACATTTACACATCTGTTCTGTTCTACATTTAGGTTATTAAGTGATTCCCATTCTCATGACAGCAGGGTGCTTGGGCACAAAAACCTTCCTCAAACTAAATAGGTCTAAGAGGTCTAAAGAATATGCAGATGTTTCCTGTAGATGTGACTTTGCTGCAGTTATTTTCATCTTTTAACTTGTATTTTTTCCTGCAGGTAGACGTAAGTACAGCCGGGACTTCCTGCTCCAGTTTCATTTTTGCGATGTTGCCTGTGAACGACCACCTCAGCTGGTCCTCTTGGAAGGTGTGACAGATGCTAAACCAGGTATTAATGGGAGATTTTTCAGCTTGTGTCTCTCCTAGTTCAATTTTGGTGAAAACATGAGGTGGAGGTAATGCCTGGGGAGAAAAGGGGAAGGCAGAAGGGTGCCTTCTGTGACTATGTGATTACTGATGGATTCCATGACAGCTCAGAGGAGTACAATCTTACCACTGTCATACACACAGTGTTCCTTGACATGCACTGAGATTCAGTCTCTTTTGGAGGCTGTTTCTTATAAAGTGAAATGTTTTTTTTTCTGTTTTTTTCTTTCTTTTTTTTTTCTGCTTCAAGATTTTTGGTGGGAGAGAACAAACCTGAGGATTGTAATGGCACAATCGCCAAAACGTAGATGTCTCTGGATGCTGGTACCCAGCAGACACTGCCTCACCTCTGAGTCTTTTGGCATGGCTGGTCCTGCTCTCTCCATTTCTGTTCTACCTTTCTAGATACCCTTTGAGTAAGCTGTAGGCTAAAGCAAATGAACTTTCTTTGAGAGCAAAGTTTGAAATACTCTGAGCTTTGATAAATTAAATGCTTTAAGGACATGTCCTTAGCAGGACAGAATATGACTTCTCAGTTGTTTGCAGCGATCTCCTCTCAGGATGTTCCTGTTAGTCTTAGAGCTGGGGTCTCCTTTGAATATTTTTCTTTAAGGTGCCTGTGACTGAAGCTCTCTGCTCTTCTTGGGCAAAAACATTCGTTTGGTCTCAGGAGAAGCTTCTCAGACTTGGGATGAGCAGCCTGTTCCAGGATCTATGTAGGTCTGGCTGGAATCTCTTTGCTCCTTTGCAGACCGCCCTGCACACTGGCCCAAGCCTGCTGCCATGGTGAAAGATCCTGATCCCCAGCCATTTGTCCCAAGGTAATTTGGTGCACCTTCCATGGCCCCTCTCTTCAAGCCTGGTCTCGTTTTCCTGAGCACTGAAAATCTGATTAAGTAAAGACTGAAATAAATGTGAAGGTGGAAGAGAGTAAGGAGGGCTATCTGAAAGACCCAGATCCACCTAGATTTGTCCCAGCAGCTGGGCACTGTTCTGTCAGCATTGTGTTGGTGAGGTCGAGAATGGAGGGCATAGACAGTACTGGGTATTGGAGACAAAGGAAGTTCATAGTCTGCTTTGTCTTTGGTGTAAGTGGAGTGAATAATTCTGAAAGACTGTCTTTTATGTGTTCACAAAGGAGAAATAGTTTGGACAGTTGCATCAGGAAGGGAACATGCAACTTTAGCTGTGACTGCAGTACTGGACACTGGGTCATTCTCTTTCCTTCCTTGGTAAACGGTGGCTGTTCATGTGCAGGTCTTCAGGCGTTATCCAGCATGGCCTCAACCTGACCTCTGTCTACAGCCACTTCCTACCGCAGAGGGGACGCCCAGAGGTCACAACGATGCCCATGGGGCTTGGAGCCACTGTTGATTATATCTTCTACTCGGCAGAGCCTGTGGACAGTGGGAGCAGGAGAGGTGAGTGTGGCAGTGTGGGGCTTATCCCTGTGATGTTGGGAGAGAGCTGTGCGGCATGCCAGAATGCTGCTTGGTGTTGGGCAGTGCCTTTCGTTAAGCTGGAGTGGATCTGCAGGATGTGACTTTGACTGAAATTGATGCACAAAGTGGAAGCAACATTTGCTCAGTTATGAGAAGACACTGTTTATCTTTGCTGTGGAAAAACTGAAGCTGCTTAGCTTAGGTTCATGTAGACTTTCGAGAAAGCTAGAACAGAATGGATTCTGTTCTTTTGTACAAGTATCTTGTGCTCCTTGTAACAGGCAGTGCTGGATCCTAAGTTCAAGGATTGGTCTTCTGGTCTGACTGACACCACACGCTGGCCTTAGAAGGTGGTGACTCTGGTTACCTTAAATGCCACCACCTCTCTGCTACCTGAAACAGGAGTTATGTTGATGAAAAGCTGCATGTAAATGCATCCAGGAACTATCTGTGAGCTGATTTGGATCATGTCAGAATCAACTTTGGGGAGGAGGTTAGTAGTGAAGAGATGAATTCCTCCTCAGGGGAGAGTCTGAAGCTATTGCTAGGACTTAGTACCACGAAAGGAACTTCCATGTAAGCAACTGCCTGGTGAATTTAGTATATACTTGATTCTTGTGCCTGCAAGTATATGAAGCCATTGAACGGTAGTATTATAGGATGCTCACTGCTTTCACATCTAGGCTCAAAGGTGCATGCACTGTTTGTGCAGGCTGTCTTCCTTCATCAGGGAAAGAATAGGAGAGCATTGATGTCACCATTTAAGGCTGGGCCAGCACTTAAAGCGGGTGGCAGATGCTCTCTATTGACCCTGTCCTTTCCCAGAGGGAAGGGGAGGAGAACAGGGAGAGAGACTTATGGGTTGGAAACTTAAACTTTAATAGAACAATAACAGTGGGAAAAAAAGTATAAATAATGTTAAAACTAATACTAGAAATAGAAATATACAAAACCGATATTGCTCTTCCTGATCATGACCATGTGCCGCGCCACAGTAGCTCGCAGTGCTCACAGGGCAGGGCGGGCACCCAGATGTCCCAGAACTCAGCTCCACAGCAGGTGGGAAACCGGATTCAGGGATGCATGGATCAGGGTCAGAGGCAGGAGAGTGAGCAGAGTCCCACCAGGATGCCGGCCATGAGGGAAAGAGGCCTGACCACTGTGATCCCTGAGCTTTATACCGAGCATTCACGTGGATGGGATGGAATAATGCCTTGGTCAGTCCTTGGTC
>NW_009617842.1:9302-31955 GCF_000690535.1 Cariama cristata
GATCCCCGTGATCGCTGGACTTTATACCGAGTATTCCCGTGGGTGGGATGGAATAGTGCATTGATCAGGCCTGGGTCACCTGTGCCCTCTGCAGCTTCCTGGGGGTGAGACCACTCCTCTGCCTTCCCCCCATGAGGAGCCCAGCGGAGCCCAAGAGAGCCCGCAGGGAACAAGCACCCATCTATGGGCCTTTTCTGCGTAACAGTCCAGCTCCTGCCCCAGCAACAACTACAGACATTAACTGCCATCAGCTCTGAAAGCAGGCACTGCCTGAAACCTGTAGTCAACTTTCAGAAACTGCAGTTACTAAGAAAACTTAACTGAAGGAAAAAAAATCTGCTGAAAGCAGAAATAGTTCTGTTTCAGCCAAATCAGGACAACTGACAGGCATCCCTTTGTGAGTGTGTAGAGTTAATCTACAGCACCAGTCTCTGACTGATGTTTCTTTCCGTTTTCTTTGTCAGGTCGCAGGCTGTACCAGGATGGAGCCCTGAAGCTGCTTGGCCGCCTTTCCCTTCTCTCTGAAGATGTCCTGTTGCTGGCAAATGGCTTACCAAATCCTTTTTGTTCATCTGATCATCTCTGCCTGCTGGCTAGCTTTGGCTTGGAGATCTCCAGCCTCAGAGAGGGTTAGTGTTGGTTCCCTTTCCCTAAAGAAAAGCTGTTCTGAATATAGCAGGCGAAGCTCTGAATTGCACAACCAGCTTGCAAGAAAACTCTTTTCCTTGTTGTGCCCTGTAAGTCCCTTTCTCCCCTCACGGAAAGCAGGGGTGGAAGAGTTGGACTGCTTTTTGCATTGGTATTTTGTGGGTCTCTGCAAACCTGAGCTGTGTTTTCAGTGGGCTTCCTGTTGTATTCAGGCATGACCATCTCTTAAAGGGATCCTTATTCCACTGCTTTGTTTAGCAGAAGTTTTAGTGCCATGGGAACCAACATAACTCCTTTATTAGTCCCTGTGTGAGATCTTCAAGGAGCTGGGAAAGAGAGGGGCAACGCTGCCTACCTCTGTTTAGTTAATTGCTACCAAGGAGCAGGGATGTATATACCAATATTCTTTAACACCAAAACAATAGTTCTTTTAATTTCTCAGTGATAGTTTATGAAGTATGGTCCTTCTAGGACTAGTTGTCATGTTGCCTTTGAGAGTGTTGGCTCTGCTGACTGCTTGGAAATTACTTTTATTTAATAGTGTGTAAGGGCTACCTTACTGGCAGAAGGGTTTGTGTGGTTGAACAGTTTGTACACGAAGCTGCCTGCTGTGAGGATGGACCGGGGAATGGGATTGCCGGGAATGGGATTGCCAGGAATGGAGCCAGGGGTTCTGCAGTGCCACCCGCAGGAGCTCTGAAACTGCAGCAAAAGCCTAGAGGCCTTGAGGAAGGCTCCCTTCCTTTCTAGCAGTCTCAGAACGGTACCTAGTTTAACACTTGTAGGAAAAGTATTTACGATCTTCCCAGTGAATATCAGGTGGAAAAAAATCATCGTGTAAGGCACGACAACCCCAGGCAGCTATAGCTCTGTGAGGTTCCAAAAGAGAGATGAAAATGGAAGGCATGTGAGAGGCAGCAGAGCCATCAGATGGAAGAGCTGATACTTGTCACTTGCCCTGCACTTTCTCTGTGCCCTCGCTGTTCCGTTCAGCCTGCCAGGGCTCAGGTAGCCAACCTGTAGCTCCTCATGCGCCAGACTGAAGTTCACGCTACTGCTGTCTTCTGGACCCAGCCATGTTTAGATAGGTAGAACCTGTAGGACTGACTCCTGTCTCTTGACAGGCATTGGGAGGGAGGGGCGGCTGTGTAACTTGGAGCCAGGTTGTCAGTCATTTCGATCCCAGTGTACCCTTGGTGTCCCGTCAGTGTACTTTTGTCAGCAGTGGCTTGGCCAGTACAAAAACAATAGAACTGTACCTGTTCCTAAGGCAGATTCCCCAGTTCAGCCTGACATTTGGTGCTCAGTTTTTCTTTGAGGGATGAGAGCAATATTGGCAGAAACATTATCAGTCTGCTGCTCACAAATGAGGCAGAGAAATTTGGTCCCACCTCAGGTTTTTGTGGGAAGGTACAAGGAAACTTGAAATACTGTTGTTTTTTCCTGGGTGATATTGGGGGAACTTTCATATTTTAAATGTTACTTTCTTTATTGAAAAATAAAATTCTTCTAATCTAAGAAAAAAACACAAAGTAACTACAGCACCTTGTGGTCCTGGCAGCGGGACCCTCTGAGGACTTGCTCAGGGAGGCTTTGCTGGCTGGGATGAGGAAGAGGAGAGGACAAATTAGCTACACAAGATAGTAGTAATGAGACTTGAAGAGAGGGAAGAAGTGGGCCTAGCTGTTGTCTCCCAGCACATCCCCAAATTCCAGAGATGATTTATTTGGCATTGGGCTTGTCTTGCAAAATGGTTTGCGTTCAGGAGCGCTTCGCCTTCTCCCAAAGAAAGCAAGTATCTTTTACAGGTCACTTCTGCTTTGTTTCTTCACAGCTTACAGGGTGTGTGGGGATTGTGTTCTGTGCCCATATGATTGTGTAAGGACTGCATATTCCCTTCTTTCCCCTGCCAGATGGTGTGGTATTTGTCTGGTGATGTGTGGACGGCTTTTGCTACCCCAGTTGGGATAACATGGAGGAGTCTGTATAAGTGAACAGCAATCTGGGGGTGAATAAGTTCGCAGCTTTGTTTGCCCTTAGTTTCACAGGTAATGGTTCTGGCATGGCACTGATGTTTGTACATGGAGAGGGATGCAGAGCTGTGTATTTCTATGGCCCTGTTTATCTGACAGTTGCACTAATTTCTGCAAGTACTCATACTCTAATTTTTTAATTGGTTGTATTTGTAAAGGAATGAGAGGAAAGGGAAATTGGTGAACAGAGAGCTTTATTTTCTGCCAGGTTTGAAAAGAGGTTGCCAGAAAACAGCCTGGCTGCAGATAACTCCTACCAGCTGGTAACATTGTAATAGGAAACTTGGAAGATGCTAAAGGTTTAAAAGCAACCAACCAAAAGGAAAGCAAAAAACACTGTGGCACATAGTTTTGGGACTTACAACTTTGGCTGTCTGCTTCAGTTGTAATTGCTGGCTAGGTCTGATGGTCAATAGATGAGGGTCTGTGTGTGTGTGAAAGCAGCCCTCCTGCCCACCTATTGAGACCCATAAGGTGTGCACAGTACACCATCAGGTGAACTGGCTGCCCCTGCACTCGTCAAAGCACCCTGACAATCCTGTGATGTAACTGAGGCATAGGAGCTGTGCTTCAAGATCACAAGTGCTTCTTCCATTTTATTTAAACCAAAGACTTGACTTTTCTTTTGGGCAACTTGCGTGAAGACATCTCTCAGGGAGGTGTTAAGGTTCCAGCTATATTTTGTTGGAAAATCTAATGTTCCGTGGGTCAAGCTAATACTTTCTCTTTCAATACGTGAAATAGAATGGTATGAACTTGGAATGGTTAAGTTGTTGAATGCTGGATATGGAGTCACATGCTGAGAAACTCCAGGAGAATGCCTGTAAGTCCTCTGATTCTTCTTTCTGAAGGTTAGAAAGCTCCCAGAGGGACCTGCAGCTCCTGAAGCCCTGGCTCACACGTGCTTCCTTGGACATTCGTAGGTGAAAGTATTGCAGAAATGCAGGACCATTGCTAGTGGCTACATACAGACACACAAAGGCAGAGTTGAAGAGTTGATCGCTGTGGTTTCTTTAACCACTCTCCCTGAAGCTCTGGTATAGAGCTGTACAGAGTTGGCCTGTTTCAGGAAATTAAAGAAGTCTGTTTTCTAGAGCAATTTGGAGTTAACATCAAATGGATCTGGAGACCAGTGAATGCCTCCAGCTGTTGAGGACTATAGGAGAACTTTGGAGGTTGAGTGGGTGGAAAGAGTCCCTGCCTCTAAAATAGCAACTAGTGTATAGTAGTAGGGAGAAAATAATGTGTTCTGTGATGCTTTAAGAATAGCATGCAGTGAGATAATAAGAGGCTGTGGTAATGAGCAACTTGTGGTGGGATGCAGAACTAAGATTCCAGATGTAGCTCTTAGCACTGTTTCCTGACCTAAATACATGACTGGTTGTCATTAGCACAGCTTTCTGATGAATTAGAGAGGGGTCTGTAAATGGCTATGAAAGTGGAACAACAGGAATATCTGCTATACTCAGAAAGGGAAGGTATCCTAGAGGTAGGATCATCTATATCATCTTAGTGGTGATGTAGAGCTCAGGGAGACTGGTGCTTAGGGGCAGGGATGCCAAAGACCACTGGCAGTGTGCATACATACTCTGTTATCAGTCTCCAAAGCTGCAGGAGTATGCAGCTGTATAGACAAACACATATTTGGCAAAGTATCTTTGCTAGACAACAGCTTAGATTGCACCACAGCTGCTAGACTGTCTTTAGTTATGCTATTTAGAAGTTGGATTTTCTTCACTTCTCAAAATTTAAGTTCATCGCTTCAGGAGGATGCCCTTTATAAGCAGTTTTCCCAATTATGTGGGATGGGAGGAGTGGTAAACAATATAATTGCTCTAGTTTCTTTCCTTTTCTTAATAAATGAAACTTGGCTGCTGCTGAGGTTTTCTTTCTCCATGCCTTTTCCTTATCTCTCCAGCAGCTGTGTTCCCACGACTGCCATATCCAGTTATCTTTCTGCATTACTGATGTGTATTTTTTTTTTCTGCAGCTGTGTTCCTTCAGTTAAAAGCTACGGGTGGAATTCTTTAGGGCTAAGTCTTATTATAAACTCAACATTTAAATAGAGTCAAGCCATAAGCTAGTGAGTTCCCTCACCTCTGAAGAGTTAAGTGGGAAGGGTGGGAGCTCTGAAACCAACACTTAGGGAATAACTCTTGTTGTATAAAACAAAAAAAAAAGGTAAAGATTTATCATTAGTGCCCTGTAGGCCACTTGCTTTGTGAAGCACAGACCTCTGACATATATGTGACCTTAGTTCCTTTTTTCTGAGGAGTCTCTTGGAGGCTCTAAGCACAGTTCAGCGTCTCAGAGAGAATCTCTTTTAAGAGCGGATCAAGGTACGTGTGCTGCTCCTAATGATATTTGAGAGTGGTGTTGGCAAATGCTCTGTGAAGCAGGGTGTTGCTGCAGTACAATTTCTCCTCCCATTGCCACCACCTCACTAATGAACGTTTATTGGATATCCTGTTAGGGATTTGCAGACACATCCATGGTTCATCCAAATGCAGGTGAAATCTTTTGTGGCTCATCTAAAAGAGGAGTCCAGAAGCCTTAGTGGGATAACATCTTCTTTCGGTAGGTTTCCTGTTGTGCAAGTGAATTGAATTGCTGGCTTAGACCTGCCCCTTACCAGACTGTAGCTGCCTGGCCTGTAGTGCCTTCCATAGCGCAGTCACACTGGAATGCGCAAGCTGCGTGGTCACTACCATTGAATGTACCGCATCATGTTTCGAAGTATGATACTGAGTTTCTGTAGAGAACTCACCTGCTATAATGATAACCAAGTTGACTGATTTAACAGCTGGCATGCCTCAAGCTCCTTCCTTTTGTCAGCTGTACAAGTTTGACTTCTCCTGTCAAGACACGTTATCCTCCAACTTCCACTAAAAGTGTCATTCTAATCTTGAAGCTCTTTTTCCTTTTATTTATTTTAAGATTTATTTATTTTATTTCAGATCTAGACTGCACATTCAGCTCTAAAGGAATAGGAATGCTGTATAGTATAGTATATGCTGTATAGTAGAGCTGGAAATTTTTTCCTAACTTTGGTTAGACAAACACAGCAGCTTTCAAGGTGCTGAGGTGGCAAATGGGAGGACTAGACTAGATGCTGGCATGTGCTACAACAAAAGATGCATTTGTTCCATCCAGTCTTTCCTTTTATACACAAAAAAGACTTGACTTCAAGCCTTAGCAATGTTATTTAGTTTTTTAGTCCTTTCTAGATGGGAAGCCTTCTAGAGCAGTCTTAGGTTTATTCAGTTATTGGCCCCTTTCAGGAGCTGCTACTGAACTGGGGGTAGGTGAAAGTAGTAGGTATTCTAAATCTATTCCTCTCCTCCCTTCCTCCCCCAGGGTGAGGTTGGCAATAGGATGGCAGTCACTCTTTGCCAAAATAAAAATACAATCCAGGAAAGCCAACTCAGCTGAGTTAACTGAAGCCCGCAAGGGCCTGCTATCCACAGCACGTCATGCAACCTTTGCCTTCTGTGATCCTGCAGTCTCTGCATGAATGGTGCTCTTAAGGCTCAGTCTCACACTCTCATGAATGGATTTCTATATGCTTTTAGGCATGTGAGAGCCTTAAGTTTTGCAGTCTTGGGCTTCTCCATGCAGTAGCTGACTGGGTTTCTTAATTTTTTTTTTTTAATTACTTCTTTGCCAAGTTCTGTATCCTTTCCATGATAAAGTTTTTTCACTAAAGTCCAAGTAGCATAATCTCTAACTGACTTAAAAACCTAGAGCTGCAGGAACTACAAGTTGTGGGGAGAAAGTCTGATCTAAGAGGGAGCAGAAAATCTTATTTTTAATCTCAGCTGTGGCCAAGTCACTGTTTTGCCATTCTCACTCCATTGTTTAGCAATCACCCTGAGCTCTATGTCTATAGGGGCTTTAGGAGTTACCTGATTTTTGGCAAAAACTGTAAGACATGGGGCAGAGGGTATTTTGAAGCAAACATCTGAAGTAGAGGTTTATAGAAGTCAGAGCATTTTAGTCGTGTTTTGTTTTTTTTTTTTCTAATATTATTATTAATAGGGGAGAAAAGCCTTTGACTGCTGCTGAAGTCTGTTGTCAACTCCTGGGCTTAAGCACAGGCCATGCAGGCTTATGAAGTGGCTACTTTCTTCTTTTATGTCTTCATACTGTCTACTAGCTACTGTGCAATTACTTCCCCTCAGGGCAGAAGTTGTTCATGTAATTAACTTAGCTAAGAGGGACTATTGCGTGTGCCATTCTCTTTGGAGTAACAGGTTAGGGGGTGTTTATTCCTTTACTCTACATGCCGTAGGCTTGCCTACATTCTGGCCCTGGGCCCAGCTATTACTCATTTCCCTAGAGAGAAGGGGTATGTTATGCCTGAAAGATGATAGCCTGAATAAAGTTGGATCCCCCTTGCTGGGGGAATGCACTGAATCTTGCAGCTGACTGTCCTTTATTAACCCAGCATTTGTCTTGAGAAGTCCTGGTGAGGTCATTAGTCTGGAAAGCCACTAAACTACAGACCTTAAGCAGAATTGCTTTTCAGGCCGGAGAGGGAGACTGGATCATATGTTGAAGAGTAGAGCAGTGCAAGCAGAGACTTGTGTTAACCCTTATGGTATTGTTTCAAGACTGAAATTTCTGTTGCTGCCTCCACTGACTTCTTTTTTTTCCATCCAGCCTGACTGGTGGCAGTTCAAGAGGAAAAGATGAGTTTTGGCCTTTGCTACACAGCCACATACACACTTCTTACCCTCTGGCAGCTGCCTCCTCTACATGTACAGACATACTCACCTGTTCAGATAATTGAAGGAGAATGAGGGTTCTTCTGTGTCCGTACTGTTGCAAGTACAGGGCATCTATACATAATCTGTCTGATACTGTCACTCAAGGCTGTGCCTTTGGCTTCTCAGCTGACAACAGGAAAGTTTAAATCAAAAAGAAAGACAGTACAGACATCTTGTTTTCTCTGCACAAGCTGAGAGCAGTACAGAGGGAATTTTATTGTCTAAGTGTCAAAGGAAGCAGGAAGAAGTATCAACATGAGGGCTATGGGAAGTGCAGTAAGAACTAAATCTAAATACAAGTTCTGTGTTGGCTACATAAGAACAGAGAACCACACTGATTAATTACAAAAAGACACACATGATATTGTTCTTAAAGAAAGAAACCTTCCATTTCTTAGTTCTGAGCTGTACCAGTGATAAAGATGTAAATGGTTTTGGAGCACCCTATCAGTGCTAGAGTAGAATACTGATGTGCATGGAAGAGGACCACTGTGGTCCCACTAGCACCATCTCAGCCCTGACCTGGAGGGAAACTCTGCTCTGCAGAGATTACAGGGGATTCAGTAGCCTTCTGGACCTAAGTTGAGTTGCTTTTGAGCAGACAGGGCCAGGGCACCACTGAAGGAGAGTGGTTGTGATACAAGTAAACACCTGCTCAGAAAACAGACAAAATTATTAAATTCCCTAAGGAGTTCAGCTTGGCTGTAGAGGGGCCATCTCCACCTTGCTCTGGCAGAGCAAACACCAAGCCAGAATAGCACTTGCTTTCTGAATTTATAAATCCATAATGCAGGCCTTTATGTGGAGAGGACAACAGTGTGAGACCACTGGAAGCCAGAGTTGCACACACAGTACGTGTAGGACACAGGGCACCTCCTGCTTATATCTAGGGCCTGATCATCAGGAGCACTTGAAATACTGCACTTAGAAGGAGCAAGTGGCTAAAGCAACCACCTGCAGTGATTAACCAGAGCTGCTGGAGCAAGGTCAAGCCCATCTAATCCAGAGTCTTGCCCTTTGGCACCTGGAGCATTCTTCTGGTCATTATGGTTTCTTAAATGCCACAATTTTAAGGACAGTCATGTTTCAGTCTATACAACACCACATGTGAGCCTGCCTTAGGAGACAGGCACCTGATTAAGGCTTTCACCTGAAATACTTTAAAAAAAAAATAAAATAAAATCTTCATGTTAAGCAGATCTGATGACAGCAATACAGCTACTGCATGAACAGAAACTGTTTCAACCACAGTTCTGGTGGCATTTATTCTAGTAGATCCAAGCATACTATGTACTGACCCATACACAGTGGCACACCGGTAAAATAATAAACTGAAAAAAGCGCTCCACTCCCAGCTAAAACACTTGCTAACAATTGCTTAAATTCCTAAAGTCTCATTTAGCTTATCATATCAGTTAAAAAAAAAAAAAGGCTGTGTGTCACAGACTGATGGACACCCAGCCCCACTCTTTAGTATATAAATTTGTATCAGTGACACCGTAGCGGAAGGTTTTGCTCACTAATCCATTCATTCATTAAAAAAATTGCAAGGGACTTGTCTACATAGAAGTATAAAGAGGAACTCTTATTTCAAGGTTCGCATTACTTTTAAAATAGGTTTGCTAGTAGTAGGTCAGCATTTGTTCAAGTCTTTCAAAGCTCACCTAGACTTCACATACAACATAGGCAGTGTCTATCCATTCATAGTGTATGGATGCAGTTCCCTTCCAGAGTTCAGAAGGACTTGAACTGCAGAACAGACATCAGATGAGACCTAAAAAATTTACACCCCAGAGCTATAAGAGTGTTCATATTAATATTTAACATTAATTAATAGGACTCCTCAAGTTCCATCTTTTTTGTTCTGCAGGCACTAAGAAGTGTGAGTTACAGTCTAGTTCCTTGTTTTCATTCCTTCTCTGTAGCTCTAATGACTGCAGAAATTAGAAGACTCATCTCCAGCCTTTTTTTCCTTATGGTTAAAGGCAGACAGACCAGAAGCCAGAGCAGGTGGATAAGGGAGGAAAGAAGTGGAAGTGCAAAAGTTCGCCCTTCATTGTACCCTCGGGTTTCTCACAGCATAAAACTGGATTGCGCTAATCCTCTCTGTCACAGGGAGATGCTGTCTTGTTTGTTAGCAAGGAAGCTTAAACTTTGTATTGAAGTGATTCATCTTGTTATAAAGATGGGGGAGCAAGAGCAAGAAGGGGAGAATTGTTTGGTCATTTTTCCAGTTTCTTGCACCATCTGGTAAACTGGAGATGCAGAAACAATAAGGGGCAGGAATTTTACCACACAGAGAAACATAGTAGAAGGCTTGAAATAGTAACCCTAGTACAGGGCTCATGTCTGCTCCTGTGCCCGTCTTGAGAAGTCATCAACATTAGATACACAAGGAGAATTAAATGCCTCCTAACATACATAATTGTGCAACTAAATCTTGAAAGAGCATATTGTTGTCTGGCTACAGCTAAGGATTAAGAGACCTTGAACTCCACCTGTCATTCGTTTCTTAAATGTCCGCTTCCTTTGGTTTTCCAAGGTATTGGCCTCAGTTACATCCTGCAGGAAAGTGCTTAATTACCAGGTCCAACAAAGCATTCTGTTTTAAGCCATTCTGCCCTGGTGATCTAACACTGCTGAGCGTCCCTTTTGCCCTGCTCTCAAGAAAGCATCATTAGCTTGCAGCTGATCCCTCACTTGCCCCATCTGTTTTGAAGTCTTCCTCCCCCCCAGCACACTTCCTTTCCTTTCCATCTAAAAAGGCTCAAGTCCGTCCAGCTAGTGAATATGCTCTGTATGAAGCTACTAATTAATCTGAAGAGCTTTCCAGTTACCCTGAATTAACGAACTAACCAACCAACCAACGTCATGGTGAGGATGCATCATAGTTTTATCTAAGTGGCTTTTATACTTTTTTTTCTGGATTTCATCCACTTTAATAAAACCTGACATTCAGTCTCCCTTGCTGACTGCTGCCTGTATTTATTGTGTGATTCACAGTGGCACCTGAACTTGCAGTCCACTGCATAGCAAACATTATGCAAAGGCAGTTTGTGGCTTCCAAGTGACCCATACTATTTACAGATAACTGTGGTACCTTTACAGCTAACATCATCTTTAACATCCAGACACTAAACAGGTTAATTTACAGCCACACAAAATTCGACCACAGGACACGTTCAAACAGGTGCTTGGCTTGCTAATGCTGTCTAATTTCAAATTGTTGCATGTAGCTGGACTGCGAGGGAAGGGACAGGTGTTGCACTGCACTGTGGAAACTAGCATCCTCTTCTGGGTTAACCTTATCTTGCATCAGCAGTTCTGCCACCTCCCTGTGGATTGTCCTCCTGGTCATACAGCATAGCAGAAAAGGACAGACTATAAAGAGAGCTTGGAAGGACAGACTGCAGTGGTATGGATATAGTGCCTTGCAAGTTACATCACTGTTCAGGATGTACAATTAGGAACCTGTAAGGCCTGAGTTAAATCGCTTGTGGGTGGTGCTTCAAGGATTAACACTGCTTTAACTTGACAGAAGAGCCGATTTGTTTGGGGATAAGAAGCCATTCTCTGCCACCAAAATAGCACTGCTTATATGAGGGTGTGGCACAGCCGTACTCAACAAAACACCTGGTAGAGCTAAGCTCCATCATCCTTCTAACAAGTTCACGGGGAAGAATAAGCCCAGTTCTAACAAAATTAAATATGTAGTATTTCAGAAAGTTTAGCTCCTTGTCAGTGCTGTGATAAAACAAAACTCCTTTTTTCCCAAGGATACTTCCACTCCCAAGCTCAGTTTTTGCGTTCCCTAGATCCACGCACCCAGATCACTTCCAAGGCCATGCTGTTCTGACTTCTGGCAACCCCCCTGTTTCTAGGCCCTAGGACTCAAAGAGGGGTCTGACAACACTCCAGATTTCTGACAAGCATTACACTGCTTATTTAGTAGTCCAACACTCCCCTGAAAAGAAGTGTAGGAAGAGTCAAGGCTGTAAGTGGGCAGAGAGGCCCAGCCCAGCCCAGCCCTTTGGGGAAGGCTAGCGTAAGTGGTGCTGTTAAATACTGCAGCTATCTGAAGAGCCAGAACACAAGCACAGCTCTGGGACTGGGATGGGGAACTACTTTCAGGAGGCTCCAGGCTGAGCTGTCAGGAAAGCAGCTGCAATCTTCTCAAGCAGGGCTTCCCAACAACAGGTGTCTGTAACTCTAGCACTAACACTACAGTGAGGAAGGAGCAAGACCCTTGTGGAAAGGAAAAATGCTTGTAAAACCTGTTCACATCATTAAATCCTTCTTTAACTATTTACTCTTAAAACTCGTACCTCAGTGACTGAAGTGCCTTCTGCAAGCTTTCACAGTAGCAGTCACTAGAAGTTAATAGAGAGAAGGCTGATGAAGATATGACTCAAAGTTCAGGCTTCCCACCAGCCCCTGCCTGCCTCTGCCTCCACTGCTGGGGCGATTGAGGTCTCTGTGCCTGTTTTCATATGGCAATGGCATAGGCATATCCTGACCCACTCAACCACAAAAGGACTTACAGCAAACAGCTCACCAGCATCGCAGTGGGCAAAGAGGATCATCTGTCGACCCGTTCAGAGACAATGAAATGCTTTGAAATAGGCAGGACTAAACACACAAGATGTGGTTTCTCTGGATGAGAGGCCCTTGTATGATCAATAAATCAGGCTGAGCAAATTCAGCCCTGTCTCTCACAAGAGCAATGCTAAACAAAGTGTTCATAAGGACAAAACCAGGAGTTTTTGCACAAGATGTGGGGGCCATCCCATTCCAGAATCACTTCTCTCTCAGCCCTGCAGGCCTTGCATGAGTTGAAGACTTCTGTGCAGACAGGGAAGAAGTACTGTTGACAAGATACTTCATCTACTTGCTGTCAACGCAAAAAAATTGATAGCACGTCTGCTGACCCCACTCATTTTGTATTCTTCCTGCAGCAAATTCCCACCAATGTACAGATCTTTTTTATTTTTTTTAAAAAATACTTGTTTCAGTGAACTAAGATGGACACCTCTCCCAGAAACAGGCAGGTGAATCCTCTGGGACCCATGGGATCCAGCTCTGGGACTGGCCCACTAGGAAGTACCTGGGAAGATCAGCATTCTGTTCCGCTCCTGCTCCCTTGTCCCCTTTGTCAGAATCACTGCAGGTGGATCCAGGTCCCAGTTGTGGCCAGCAAGAAGTCTGTGGAGCCAAGCACACAAGGCACAGCTCTCTTCACACCCGGATCTGGTACCCATTGAGGTCTGGCATGGCTTTGGAATCGGCAGGCTTCTTCTCACCAGATGGCCTATGAGCAAAGAGGGCAAGAACTATTCAGAAGGTGCTGCACATAGAGATGGCAGCACAGGAAAAGGTACAGAAAAGCTTCAGACTTATCCTACACTATTGAGGGCAGGATTATTCTGCAACCTCCAGTAATTCTCCCAACGATCTCCACAGAAGAGAATGCAGGTTAGGAAGAGCAGGAGGTCCACTCTGGTACCCAAGATCAGTTTCAGGAAAACAGTCTCACTGACAGCAATGTAATTTTTGGAATCTCTTTAGGGCACAGGTCTGTGAGACACCAGAGCTCAGACCCCTGTGTAATGTTAAATATCAGCTACCAAGATCACTGTCCATTTGAGCTGCCTTCCTCCTCCCTGCCAAAACAAACAAAAATCCCCAGCTGTCCCCTGACTCCCCAAGCAATGATAAACTCACAAAGGCACAGAATAGGGAAGAATGCTACTGCAAGTCAGAGAAGTATCCCCTGTTATAAAGAACCCCAGTAAGACATCAGGAGGATCCAAAACCAGACAGGAAGGTGTAGTCTGTGAGTGCAACAGAGATGCTCTAGAGAGGTCTTCTGCCCAGCAGCCCCACTCACCGTCGGTCCCCACGGCTGTTGCGCCGATGAGGGCTGGCCTGACCTCTTTGTGGAGAGGAGACATCTTTCTTTCTGTCCTTTGTGGGAGATGGTGGCCCAGTTCCTTTGCCAATCTGCCAGAAAAATTAGAGTAAGAGCAACATGAGAAGGAAACCAATACGAATAGTAACCAGAAAACACAAAGCCTAACAACAATTAATTATATGGGAATAAAAGACAAAAGGCAAGGCAAGTGCATCAAAAATGCAAAAGCCAGAAAAAACAAGCTACAGTGACAGCTCTGTATACAGTCCAAGCTAATCGCAACTGCAGTACTGCACAAGCATCCATTAGGGGACCAGCCCATATACAGAGGAAAAGAGCCCCCAGCCTCCAATTCACCCTCTACTCCACCACCATCTAGGAGAGCCTCCTGCCACTTCATTCCCCCATCACACAATCAGCCAGGCAAGACAGTGGATGCCGCAGAAAACTACTTCTCCATCCTTGCTGCTTACCTTTAGCCTCATGTCACGGGCATGTCTCTCAAGCTCTTTGCGGAAGTCTTCCCGGGTTAGCTTGTCTAGATCCAGGATGGAGTGCTTCCACTCAATCTGCTCCACACTGTGTGGGTCATGGGACACACAGTGGCCCAGCTTCACCTTTTTGAGAGTGTGCCAGCAGCGGCGATATGCCTCCTCGAAGTCAAAGATGAGTTCGCTCAGTGTGCGGAAGACGGGTGCTTTGTACATGAGCTCCTCACGTCGGCTGATGCCCAGTGCCCCATAGCGGCCTCCAAAGTTCACCCCCAGCACAATGTGTCGGAAGTAGTTCCCTGAGAAGTGGGTTTTGAAGCTGATGGGGAAACGGTCCAGCGTGGTCATGTTGTTGGTGAGGTAACTGAGAGCAGCCACTATTCAGGAAACAACCAGTGATACCATTTTCTTGACAAGATACTTCCTTCCTGCTCCAAAGCCTCCCAGCCTGCTCAGCAGACTCGCCACTAATTCAGGCATCACATAGGCAGGATTTGTTCTCTGGATCAAGAGTCCAGCTCATTGCAAGCTGCCCTACTTTCAGCTGGGTCATGGGGAAACCGCACTTGGCCTCCTCAACAAGACAGTCAACAAAGGGAAGTTAATTTCAAGGCAGTTTTGTGAAGCAGAAGCTGCAATGCTAACGCCTCAAGTGTACTGTATTCCATAGCTCCCAAATTGTTAATGCTGTAGCATTATTCCTCAGTTTCTTTTAGTCTCTTTTAACTAGCTACTATTTCACACACAAACTGAGGAAACTTCAGGTCAAAATACTCAGCAGACTACCCTTCTGAACCGTTCACTTGCCATCTCTGCCCATCCAGGTGGCTTTGCCAATGTGCATTAAGAATCTATAGCCTGAGTGACATAGACTAAGGCTGGAAGATAACTAGGAAAGATGCGTACTTGAAGACGGCACATGTCTAGAATTAGTAAAGGTATCGCCTAAGCTGGCAGGCAGTGTTAGACATAATAGTAAAGTGACATATACCATAATTAGAAGTTGGGGAGGATCCCTAACTTATTTTAATGTAGAACACATGCAGGCAACATTGCAGTAGAGGAACAATGTTATCCACAAAGGACTTCCTGACCTAACTCTAGCTAATATTTTTGCCTCTCCTTAGATCCTTCCTTTATCTTTTACTCTCTTGGAGAGTTGTCCAGAGCAGCACCACCCTTCTTAGGGAAGGAGGAGCAACTCTGAAGAAGTAGTTCTGATATTTCAGAGAATTGCTTGGATTTGGATTTTATTGGTGGGTTTTTTTGGGAGAACTGGGGAGGGAAAACAGAGGGATGTGGGACTTGGTGACAATATTATCAGCAGCCTCAAAGCATCATAAGAGAGCAGAGGAGAAAACACAAGGATGGGCAGACATGCAAAATTCCAAGAGGAAAGGATACATTCCCAGGATCACAGCTTCCAGGCATTTTATTGGCAGGGCCTCTTTGGTCATTTCTTTGGCCAGGTCCATCAGCCTGCAGAGTGGGACAAGGGAAAGATGAGGACAGTTAGAGGAGGGCTTGTGCTATGCAAGTACGGCCAGTTCAGCCCTTTTGCACTATATATGTAAGGCAGGTTTCCAGGACAGAAGGTGGCTCACTGAGGACAGGGAACAGAACAAAATATCTTCTTTAGGAAGATATTAAATCCAAACCAGGTCTCTACCACATGCTGTCACTGCTTACAAGGAACTCCCTTCAGTGAGTTACAGCAAAGATGCCTGCTAGGCCAACCTCTGTTCTCAGGGAGACCACACTGCTTGGCTCAGTGAGTTCTGGATGGACACCAATGTGGCCACAAGCAGAAGCCTCAAAGAGCCAACATCCAGCAATGTTTGCCTCACAAGGTTCAAGGACAGTGAAGTGCTCTTCTCTGCCTTCTCTGCATCAACCCTACTCTCTGTTCAACAAATACTGTGGAGTAGACATTGCACTGGTTACAACACAAGACATTTGGGGTCACATAAGTCTATGGATTAGACCAGTACTAAGAAGCCAGTCTTGGTAGACTCCCGATATGCTGGCCAAGAGAGTCAGTGAATGTCAAGTGCTTATCTCCAGGAACTTATGGGGCCTAGCTCTTCCCAGAATCTGCAGTCAGGAGAATCCCCCTTCTTCAAAGTATGAGACACCAAAAGCTTAGTGACGCTCGATTCTGCAAAGGGACTCACAGGAGCAATGAAGTTAGACCTGTAAAGATACTTAGCTTTTATGAAGCTTGCTTAGGGCAGGACCTAATTTCAGAATCCATCAGAAGTTCATATAGTTATATTCCAATTAGAAGCAGGCAAAATCTGCACATCTTTGAAATAAATTTGCATTATTTTACTGGATTTACAGATTCATGACAACAGAATGTACTCTTGTCCTTGAGAAAGGCCAGATACAGCTCTGCCTAGCTGTGCCTTGGGCAACAGACAATAAAGTCACCTAAAGTAGGATGGAGCTGCAGTACTGACAGCCCTGAGTGCCACCTAGACCATGGCCAGGGGATGGAAAAAAAAAGCAGTGGGTATAGCAGGACCCCAACATCTTAAAGCAAGGATTAAATGCTGTAGGGGCTGCCAGCACTTACCCAGTCAGAGGTCTGCTCTTCTTAATCTCAAAGAATTGTGTCCCAGTGTGATTGTACCTGGAGGCAAGAAGTTAAGGGCTTGGCAGCTTGGAAAGTAGAGTTTGAAGAAAACCTGTCTGAGGAACTTTCATGTTACTAATCTCACAGCAAAGTCATGATTCCACAAATACAACAGCAATGCAAGAAAGTCCCCACCTGCCTCTTCTGCATTTCTCTGATTTATTTCCTTCTTGTCAATTCTTCTCTTTCTCCTGCACACACACAGGTTTCTACTCTATTTCCCAAAGGTCCATGCTGACAGTACATGCTCTTCTCAGCTTTCCAGTTACCAGGGCAGAACAAAGTTTGATAGATCTCTTCCTGCTCTGGTCTGCACAGAATGCACAGAGCATTGCAACATTCATGGTACCTTATTCTAAGACTGACTGGGACCCAATCCAGAGCACAACCACCTTAGAAGGGTGAGAAATGCCAAAAGGTCTGCCTTCTTTCCTTGTTTTAGGGCTGAAGCCAGAGTAGCTCTGTACCTCATCAGTCAGATTAGACTGTGCTTTCATGGCACGTACCTGCTGTCCAGCACAACAGGGATGGAGAAATCTTATTCCCAGGACACAGTCACACAGGCAACTGTGCATATAAAGGGGCAGGATACCACAGATGCACAAAAGCAGAGTGGCTGACTGTCCTTTAGACAGCTACAGAGAAGAGCGTTCGAGTAGGATGACCCCAGAGGCAGTTTTCTCGTCACCACAGCTCACCAGTGCCTAACAGTGAGGTGACTCAGTTTGTAGTCCATCTGAGAGCTGGCTGTCAGGGTCTCAGATATGCGTGTTTTTAACAAAATGGCACTGTAAAGCCACTGACCTAGAAGAGTGGGTAGTGGGGAAAAGCCCTTGACAACATGCCCATTTGTTACCTGGAATGAACAGGATCAGAAGGTAACTTGGGCAGGAAAGAAAAGACACAGAGCAGCAAGACAAACCATCATCCCATGTCCAGCTTCCTGTTTTCAGGGAGCAAGTTTCAGTTCCCCTCCAGCTACAACAGAATGAGCTTTTCTGTTCTTCACAGGGAAAGAAAGTCCCCTTGCTCTTTCTTCCTGGGTTATCACACCAGTGACTAAGGTAACAGTAAAGGATACTGAAGCTCCCTGATGTAGCGCTGTACAGCTTCCAGGCGCTCAGGGATGGGGGTGGACGGCTGGAACGCAGGCACACTTGGTATGGGAATCTGAAATGGGGAGCAGAACATAAATCACTGCTTCCAAGCCTCTCCAGCTTCTTGCTGAACTCAGTGGCACATAGCTACAGGGAGCGTGTTCCTCTGAAACCAGCCCCTTTTTGCTGCCTGAAGTGACCACACCAGGAGCATTCTTCTGTTCCCACACTGATCACTGAGAAGGCATTCAGAACGAAACACCACCACAGAGCTGCAAGAGAAACTGTGTGAAGGGGTCCTGCATTTAGGCAATGTTACATTGGAAGAATCAGGTAAAGTTAACTGACAAGACGAGATGCAAGACAGGAAGGGACCGAGGGAGCTTGGCCTCATTTGAGTATGCAAACTGGAAGGCACAAAACAAAAATAAGAGAAGGAGAGAGAGAGGCAAAAATGGAGAATGAGTTTCCCTGAAGCCACCGAAGCATGGAACAGTCCTGTAAGCAAGGGTATAAAGGTCTCTCGCTGCCTCCTGGCATCTCAGGTGAGCTGGCACTGACTAGGACACAGGCTTGGCAGCATCATGACTCCCCCCCTGCAGCGTTCGTTGCTTTGAATTACATGGTCAGAGGATGACTTCTGAAAGTTCACCATTCGAACTGACTGCTGTCCCATTCTGAGGCCTCAGCCTCGTGGATCCAGTCAGATTTTCCTCACCATTTGCTCCACAGGGGATAACTGCAGCCTTGTCAGCAGCTGAGAAAACGTGTCTAAGGAAAAAGAAGGGTCCTGTCCACAGGAGAAATATAATGGAGAAGGCACAAATTTGGTGTGACTGACAGGCTTGGAGAAACAGCCGAGCATTTTCCTTCTGAAGGATAGCTTATGACTTGCACGCACCCCTCTGATACCAGACTGCAGCTTTTCACAGCAGTTTGGTTTTTAGCATTTCAGTTCCTCCTCAGACTTCCCCCAGAGCTGGGCTATCCCCAGCTAAGAAAAAGTGAGTCAGAACCAGATCTTCCTTTGGGCCTTCCACTCTGCCATGCCCAGCTGCCTCTGCTGGCCATGGTTTTGTAGCCACCTGCACTGCTTAGCCACTCCACACCTTGCACATGTATTTCTATAGCCACTCATTTCCGTACCTCCTTCTTCTGCCCTGGGTTGGCACAAGTGACTGGTGAACCAGGTCAGGCACCTGAACCAGCGGAAAGCCAAGCCAGCAAGCATGGGTAGTTTTCAGTCAGATCAGTTCCCTGTCCTGGTTTGCCACATGGTCGCACTCGGCTTGTGCCCGCACAGCACAGAGGCCAGAGACTGCTTAACCTTGAGAGATGGGCTGTCGCTGCCTCTGGAAACTGCCATCTGTAAGTGTTTTTCAGTCTAGCTCCAGACACCATCACTGAGCTAAACTCAGTCTCTATCCATTTTCTCTCCCATGTTTTGATCTTTCTTTTCTTTTTTTTTGGAAAACTAAGTAGCGCCATTTGACCACTGGTACTCATTTTCCTGTTGTGCCAATTGCCATCTCCAGTGCCTGATTTCTGTACCCTGCTTGGAGCAAGCAGAGGCAGCACCGGCTGGCTCACTTGCAGGAGACGGCACAGGAATGGCAGGAGCAGATGTGAAACTGGGTTTGTTCAGCTGCAGCAGGAGCAGGGAAGGCTCCAGAGAGTGGTACAGGGATGGAGCCGTCTCTGGAACCGCACAAGCTGAGTCAGTTTGCATGCTGTGAGCTGACACACTGAGTCATAGGAAATCATTTCCAGGCAGAAACAATGAAAGAGGTAACAACAAGGACAGGCTGACTATTTAACTTTGTTTCATTTCTTCAGCATGGAGACTTTGATGCTTTTTGAGTGGAGACCAGACAGATTAAGTGCATGTTGACAGCACAGAGTAATGATTCTGGGTTGTTGCTCCTGCCTTTACTAGTACAGACCCCCAGATCCCCTTTTCCTCAAAGGACTATGCAACACTAAGATGGCATAATGGCAACCAGTTCAGCCGGGGACTAG
The DNA here is from genome assembly GCF_000690535.1 of Cariama cristata. Classification (NCBI taxonomy): domain Eukaryota; kingdom Metazoa; phylum Chordata; class Aves; order Cariamiformes; family Cariamidae; genus Cariama; species Cariama cristata. The sequence continues at coordinate 28,909 of NW_009617842.1, forward strand.
TTAATTACGAAGAGCCTCCTGCACCTCAAGTAATTAAACTGATGAAAGTACAGCCTGCTCTCTCTCTCAGATCTGGGCCTGCAGCCCAGACTGGGCTGCAGTTTCTTTTGCATCAGGTCTATAGCATTTTAATGGGGCAATAGAAGCAGGAGGAGAAGAATAAAGACTCCATCCCTCAATCCCACACTGACAGGACAGGAGACCCTAATGCTTTGTTCTTACCCAGCATCATCCACTGCACATCTCAGAAGGGCTATAAATATTAGGCAGTCTTCACAATCCTCCAGAAAGGAATTTATTTGTGATAGAAAAGATAGGAACTCAGATCTATTTTGCTTTCCCTTTAGTTATTCTGAAAGCCGGAGAGAGCGAGCTAGGAAGAGGGCCCAGATTTCCCAGAGCACATACCTCTGCCAGGCTTAGCAGACTGACTGAACACGTCCTTGGTCCCTCATCACTTGTGTGGAGGGGTTGCATCACGCCACTCCTAGATTCACGCTCCCTGGCAGGCTGTACGCATGGGATTGGGACTCCGCTTTTAGAAAGGGGATCCTGAGATTTTCACGTACTAAGTGGGCCATGCTGTACATGAAACAAGGCAAATGGGAGCAAGGCACAGACGGAGCTCCACCTTTATCCATATCACAGAAGTGCTTTTTTGGACAGCTTAGTTTAGCAACAGTTTCTTTTATGGTGCTTAAATGTATCCAAGCGCCTCCCTAATCTTTCTTTTGCAAGCAACACGGGGAGCAATACCAATCCCAGTTGGTAGCCTGACTAAAGAAACTGGTTTTTCCCCTCTCTCTCTATGTGAACCCATTAGATGCAACACTTCCTGTCTTTGCCCTCATAACCACCTCATTTAAAATCCATCATTTCTTAATGAGGCAAGCACACATCAATTTGTATTTCCAGTGCGCACTCATTTGATGGTCCCAGAAGCTCCAAGCAAAGCAATACCCCACCCTGTTGCTAGAAAGGAGACGACCTACAGGAGGGCGGCACTCTCAAGCCTAGCGTGCACGGTCAGTCGCCCATGTCCTGCCACCATGGCACAGCTCGCTGGGTGCCCACTCACACCCAATCTACTGGAAGGAAATGGAGACCAGGGGGGATCTCTGAGCCCTCACACCTCGGTGAAAGACACAGCCCCTGCAGCTGATCTGTGTTACAAAGTCTGATCACAGCCTCCTGCGGTCATCATTTTACAGTGTTAAGTTTAGTTTATGGACAACTCTTTTGAGAGTTATTTCCCCCAACACCCAATACTGGATACCATTCAAGGCCAAAAATTTCAGAGTAGGCAAACCACTGTCTGATTCCCAACACCTAAAAAGGCCTATTCGCACTCCAGCACATGGAGAGTACCTGGCTTTTCAAAGGAGCTAGGCCTGTAGAGTACACTCACTGCCCTAACTCTCATCTGTTGCATCAGCCATTCAAAGAAACTTGATGTCACAGAGATGGGTGGTGATATAAGCAGCCCTCAAAGAGAAAAACACATCCCTAGAGGGGAAAAGGAGCTAGGGAAACAGAGCCAATCCATCCTTGCTGCTTCCTACATCCCAGCATCTTCTCAGCTGTATGCCTGGTGAGCTTGGGAATGGGATCTCGGATCACGGTGCGCTGAATAGAGTTTATAGATCTGGATCCCAGGGGTGCTAGCAGATGCCCCCAAAAATGGATAGCCCAATTTCACCTGTTATTGCAAGAGCTCATACCACTTGTGTCCCCCAACTGTAACCCTTTGGCATCAAGACTATAAAGTGAGAACAGTGGAAGTACTTCACATTAAGACCAAAACCAGAGGCTGAACACCGTATTTCCCTCCCCTTAATGCACTGGACTCTTGTTTGTGAACGTCTTTCTTCCATTTCCCTCACCTCTCCTGGCCAAATAAGCCCTTTTGGTTAGGAAATTAAGTAGTGTGTGTTCTGACTGATCTGAAACATGTTTTCATCCTTCACCCAAGCTCAGGACAAAGTCAGAGAGGAAGGAAACCTGAAAGGGAAGGAAAAGTCTAGTGGGGTTAGAATAGGGACTGTAATTAGGATTCAAGATTTGTTCTGTTTGCTGCCACAGATGCCTATAACTTTTCACTGTACAAAGGATGTTACATCACACTCTTCTCCAGAGTTCCTCGTGAAAAGCAGTACGGATTGCCTGTGCACTGTGTAATAGCATGTTCTTGCATACTTCAAACTGCCTTCCCAAGGAGGTAAGTCCTTGCTAAAAAAGCCTGAGCAGAAAAAACTTCATCTTTTTGTATTTGAATTTCCTCTGTTAGCATGATGGGAATACTCTCATAACCCACCAATGGAGTGACACACCAAATGTTTGCAGTGTCTTTTGTTCACAGGATGCCAATGAGAGGGGGAGATTTTTCTCCGGCTGAGGTGCAACACAGATAGCAACAATCACAAGAATTCACATGCAAATGTTTTAGTATGGCACAAGGTTAAGTGGAATGATTACCAGTTCCTCTTTTAGTGGAGCTATCTGCAGGGAGGCCAGGAACGCGCTTGGAAATCACATCTGACCCTACACCAACAACCAGAGCAACAAGCTCTGCAAGCGTTCACTAACTCCTCTTAAAACTCTTTGGCATCAAGAGCCTCTTTTCTGACAAACATCATTCTGTGCAAGAATGCCTATTGGTGTGGGAGACTGTACCCAAATCTAATTTCTTCTGGTTCAAAGACGCACCTCTGCCCATCTCGCTTACCCTCCCACCTCAAGTATTGAGACTCTTCTAAATTTAATTCTCCTCATATTTTCATCATTTATCCAGTCTTCCTCTTTAGGGCAATCCATCTCCCTCCCAGGGGGCTCGCACATTGGCCATCTGAGGTCTGTTTTCCAGCAAGGCCGCAGAAGAAGAGGGTGCTGCCGGCGGGCCAGGGCAGGGCAGAGCCCCGCAGACACCCTCCCGCCCCCCGAGTTGGAGCGTGGCTTTGCTTCCTGCGAGAGCACCCCCTTTTCCCGAGGGATCGCTCCCGAGCTGGCGAGCCCGGCCTCCAAGGGGGGCAGCCGAGCGAGCCCTCCCA
>NW_009617843.1:0-21710 GCF_000690535.1 Cariama cristata
CACATCAGCTTTAGAAAACTATCTTCACAACTGGAATTTCAACAGAATCAAATATATCAGAATTCTAAGTGATGTAAGATGAACTTGCTGATGCCAGCAGTTGAACACTAATGCCTACCGATATCAGCTGACAGGACACTAATTACTAGTTACAGGAGATGATTGCTTGGTAAAGGATCTATTCAGCGAGTTACGATTTTGAAAAATTATAAAGTACAAGCCTGATCTGTGAAAAGATACGCAGTATGAAAATACAGCATACGTTCTCAAGATGATTATCATGACAGAGATCTGTCTAATTAGGAAGAATCTATTTTAATGCTAAGATATGAAAGAGCCCAGCTGGGAGAGGAATTTAGAGGAAGACACAGAAACATGACTGTTAAGCTGACAGCAAGTGCAGCCTAAGCATGTTCCAATGACAGCTTCTAAAAAAAAATTTCATCTCAGCATTTAATCAATAGTGGTTTCAGAACAAGTACAGCCTTACAGATAATCTAGCTAGTCATATTAGTGGGAGGAGCTCCATAAATAATATAGAAAATACGCCTTTGCAGAGCAACATACCGAAACCACTTTCCTTTTGTCAGCTGAGCTAGGGGTTATCCAGTAACATCAAAAATATCACCGTGAGGATACATATGAATCCCACTCTTATTAGTAACCACACTTTAGCTCCTGGCGCTGCCAGCCAGGTTGGAAACTGCAGTCCTTGTGGCAGCAAGTTCCAAACCATCTCGGGCAACAGCTTAACCTTCAGAGTGGCCGCCTGGGTAGAAACCTTTCTGAAAGCTCCTACTATAATTAAACGGTTTATGTCTAAATCGATGGATGACGCGGTGACACAGGCATCTGCTGGAAGGCGAACCTAGAGTCAACCAGGCAGAGTGTTCACTGAATGCAACTCTGAAAACCAGCTAACAGACACTTTTTGGGTCCGCAAGAAGCAGCTTGCTTACACAGTTTCAGAGAATTTCTGCTGAGGGTCCTCTTGCATACAGTGCTCTCTAACTGAGCAAATCTGACGTACTTCAGTTACTACCACAAGCTATTTCAATGCATGTTGCCTAATGCATCTGTAGTCAAAAAAGAATAATAATGTCATTTGTAGACTAGTTAAAGGAAAGCCATATAGTTGAGGGTCGACTGAAAACAAAAAATCCGACGATCTCCACGAATGTATCCGTGAAATCCAACTACAGCATGGCAAAAATTCTCATGACAACGGGGGTGGCCAGGAGCTACAGCTATCAGAACATCCAGAGCTGTAGGAATTCCTCAAGGGATGAACCAAGTCTGGAGCAAAAGAAGTTGCTCTAAATAGTTAAGGAAAAAGTCATCAAGGCTGCAAAGGAACAGAAGAACAAAACAATAAAGGGAGGAAGGGGAAGCAACAAAGAAAATCAGAAAGCGAGTTAAAATTGCAAAAGTCAGAGCTTTAAGGCATTGCAGGAAGTGGAGTGATCACTACGTGGAAATACAAACAAACCCAAAACACCCTCAAAACGACACGCTTTCCAGCCTATACATTTCAAGTTGTAGAACACGGGGAGTTCAAGTCAGAATTTTTACAAAATCTTCCCAGTTGTGAGAACCACTGGAAGCTCCAATTCAGCATGGGATTACAGCAGGAGAGGCACATGGATTGAGATACACACATACCTAGGTACTCTGCTGAATCAGGGCTGGAAAAATATGGGGAAGGAATGTAACACGTATACTCGTTCTCTCTTGTTCTGATTACAGGGAGGTCAGAAGAACAACATTAAAAAAACAAAAAAAAAGTGAATGCCGTGAATTGGCATTGTTACTCACGCACTATCCTGTCAGATTAACGTTACTGAAATCCATCCTAGTTTAGGAAGCAGAATTCAGGTAATTAATCCTGATATACCACAATACGACTTTCTGTTATTTTCAAAATCTGGTTCTGGAGCTAACAGCTGCAGGAGATATCCATAGGGAGAGCTAGCAGAGAGTGTGAAGGGGGGAAAGGAAAACCGTCGCTCGGGCACAGGCCTCCTCTAAGCCTTTGATCTGTCATGCTGATCTCAAAAGAGTAACTGGGCTGTAATGGAGGAGGCAGGGGAGTAGAGGGGAGAGACCGAGAAGAGAGGACACCAGGAAAAATCCCAGAGAGATGCTTCTGAATGTTCCTTGCAGCTTACGCTAGAAATATACATGAAGGAACTTAAATTTCTTTAGCCATTCTTATACTGAGTAGCCCACTGCTTCTCAGTAAAGACTGCCCATTTGGGTTGAGTTAACAGAGCGACAATTAAAAAACCCCTCAGCAATAACATTCAATGCCAACTTTGGTGATGAGGAAGCAGCTGGGGAAATTTTTTTTTTCGCTCCAAGGCGATTGCTGTTAGATGTCAGCCATTTGTAAGAATTTCAGAGTGAACAAGATCACTTTGAATTTTCTGAGCCAGAAGAAAGACCGAACTTACTGAAAACTATTGTTTATCCCGCTTCATACGGGAGACGGATGATTGTTCTGCGATCCTTGGCATAACCAATCAAGTTTAATATTCAACCAAGAATGTTTTCATAAGTTCTTAAATTACAGGGAAACAGAAATAAAGGGTCATTTTCCACAGCGGTAATTCTCTGTAAGATACATACAAGTTCAGCCTTCAGGACAGAGAAATACGGTATTTGCCTTCCCGTGCCAATGTGCTGACCGACAACACCGTTGTTTCATTGAAACTGCTATAGTTTACAACCTACAAATATACGTGTATATTGCATACGTTTACAAACCTGTATTACAAGCACATCACCGAGGTTGCAGTCTTGCAGTCAATGACTTTAAAACCACCAAAATCAAAGCGCTTGTGCAATCTTTATTTGGCTTCCTTGTGCAATCTACAGTATGATGAAGTCTTCAAATACACCCTTACACACTATTTTTCCACAGGATGTTTTGCTTCACTCTGTACACAGAATTGTCAGTGCTCACCAGCAAGCAGCTATTTAATATATTTTTTCCTTTTCGTTCCATGTATCACCTCATGCCTACTTACTAATTCAAACCCTGTTCATAGACGTTCATTTCCTCAGAATGGCCACCACTACTCTCCTGAGTGATTCACATGTACCAATAAACTGATTTTCACAATTCACTGCAAGCGAGAGGACAGTGCTCTTACTCATGTTAGAGACTGGAAACTGAAACAAAGAAATTAAGCTTAAAAGGTTTTGCTAAAATGCCTCATTCGAGCTGATTTTTCAAAAGACCTAAACAACTCAAAGTAGGCTGTGTTTTATAAAAGCAGGCCACATCACCTTCAGTTGAATTTATAGGCGCTTAGCATTTCTGCTAGGCAGAACCCCCTTCTCAAGGCAGGTACCTGGAAAACGAGGAACGCAATTAGTGACCATCTAGGTTGGATGAGGCTTTGAGCAACCTGGTCTGGTGGAAGGTGTCCCTGCCCATGGCAGGGGGGTTGGAACCAGGTGATCTTTAAGGTCCCTTCCAACCCAAACCAGCCTATGATTCTACGATCTGCAAGAAGCAGAGTTTATGTGAACCGAGTTGCATCACTTAAGACAGCTCAAACATTTAATCTCAAACACATATAGTTCAGTAAATTACAGGCAAACCCAGAAATTAGATTTTATAGGAAAGAAAGAGAATATTACATGCTGTTTTTCAGTAATATTTTAAAAGAAATCTTTTTGTCCCACTTTTTCTGTAGACACACCTTTCAAATAGCCTTTGCTGAAGCAAAGTCAAAACATGCTCGGTTTAGAAAGTACTGCTCAGGGAAAGTTTACCTGAAGCCAGAAAATGCTAAAGAGAGAAGACAGTAAAATAACATGAAAATCCCTAAAAGGATACAGAAAAGATCCCTGTTCATGCTTGGTCATATTAACCAAAATACAAAACCCAGTAACTACCAGCTACGTTAAAAACCAAGCCTGTCTTCATGCTATTTCCAGAGTCACTAAAGTTACTAGACAACATTCATCAGAAGTCTAGGACACCTGCCATCTTAGCTCAGGCTTGCAGTTAACTAATGGTTTACAGCAAACAACAGCTGATTAGATTCCAGTTTTACAGGAAAAAAAAATCCTTCTTACAGTATGAATAGTGAGACTTTAAAGATATTACTTAGAGAGGCTGTTGAGTCTCCATCACTGAAAGCTTTAGGAACAGGTCAGACAAACTTGTCAGTAAGGACACAAATGTAATTGATTTTACCATGGAACAGACTGACGGATTAGGTGACTTCTTAAGGTTCCTTCTGGTCCTAACTTTTCATAACATTACGATTATTTAGGAAGCTTGAAAGTTATAAATATATTTAAGCTGTTAATAACTTCATTTACTTAGTTCTGACTTTGGTGTATGATGAGTTTACGTACAAACTTCGGCGTTGGTTCAGACCACAGGTCCAGCTAGCACAGAGCTCTGTCTCCCACAGTAACCACGGGAGTGGACACTCAGGAAAAATAAGAGCAGGGTAAGCACATACCACCTCCCAGCCTTCAAACATTTTCAAGCTAGGTTATGTGATATATCCAGTTAGTAGACTCCACAGCATCTCTTCCAAGGTTTTTTTCCACTCTCTCCTTGCATCTCTGTAAACTCTTTGATCCAGAAGGTCATTTGAGGAGTACCACCACAGGTCCACACAGGTTGTCTGAAGAATTGGTTCCTCTGGTTTGCTCCGAATGAAGCTCTTACTAACTTCTGATATCCCTCATGCTTGTATTAGAAAATACAGTGAAAAGCCAATCCCATTGCACTTCTCTCCAGACCTTTCAGTTCTGCAGACCTCTTCTTATATTCCCTCTATGTCATGTTTTTTTCCAAATGAAGATTCTTGGCTATTCAATGGATGGAATTCCTTGCATGTTGTAATGGAAGTCACAGTACACCTCTGATCATCCTTGTCAGCTCTGAATACTTTCAGTTCCAGTACGTCCTGTCCAAGATAAATGGACCAGAACTGCATGCTACTTCAAATGTGTAAACCTTGGATTTTTACAGTAGCATACGGACTTGAACAGTAAGCATAATGATCCTTTCTGTTCTGTTCTCTATTTCCTTCTTCATTGTTCCTAACCTTTTTTTTTTTTTTCTTCAACTACTACTAAGTGATATTTTCATGGAACTGTCTACCATAACCCAGAGGTCTTGTCCCCAAAGACCTTTGGGCCAGCTTAGAAATGATCCAAGATGTGAAGATAGGATTATGTATCACTTTACAATTATCTACACTGAATTGCACCTGTCATTTTATCCTACAGTCCATCTTTCTGCAAGCTATGTAGCCTCCCTTGTCCTTACTACCTTGCATAACCTCCTATCATCAGCAAAGCTTTGTCACCACCTTCTCCAGGTCACTTAAGAATATATCGAATGGTACAGGTCCCAGGACAGACACCATACAGAATTTCACTACTGATCTCCCTCCTGTGGAACAACTGACCCTTTACTTCCATCCAATGATGGTCTACCCTCTGTTCACATCTTTTAAACGATATTCTCATTCATTCTAGCGCCTTCCTTCTTATGCCAGAGACATTCTTGTGTTGCTTGCTTTTCCTAAAACTTTGATACAAAGTTCTGTCAAAAGTCTTTCGGAAACCCAAGTTGACTGTATCTGTTAGATGATCCTCACCTACATATCACTGACTCCTTCAAAGAACTCCAAGAGCTTTGTTAACTCTCACTGATTAGATAATATTTATTCAGGTGGATACTAATTATCTCTCTTATTACAATACCTACTCATTCACCTGGAACAGATGTCAAATTTTAGTTTGCTGGATACCCTTGGAACCTTTCTTAATGACTGACATCACATTTGACACCTTCTGATTTTCATGTACTGAGGAATATTGAAGAGACAGGTTACATGCTGCTATTAGCAGATATTTCATCCCCGAGTTCTCTTAGAATTCTTGGGTGAATCCTTCAGATCCTGGAGATTCATCTGTATTCATCTGCCTTTTGTACCATTACCTCTTCCAGATACTTCAATCTCAGAGTCATTCTCTGCTGAGTTCTCTGAATGCCCCAAAAGTGCTCTGGAAAGACAATTTCCCTCATTTCTTCTATATTGGGTTTGCGTGGCAAGGTTTAAGTAGCAGGGGGGCTACAGGGGCGGCTTCTCTGAGAAGCCGCTGGAAGCTTCCCCCCTGTCTGATGGAGGCCACCCCCCCCGATGGACCCGCTGCAATTGGCAATAAATAAAACTTGGGGACTTAATTTCCCCAAGTCGAGTCTGTTTTGCCTGTGACAGTAACTGGTGAGTGATCTCTCCCTGTCCTTATCTCGATCCGCGAGCCTTTTGTTATATTTTCTCTCCCCTGCCCAGCTGAGGAGGGGAGTGATAGAGCGGCTTTGGTGGGCACCTGGTATCCAGCCAGGGTCAACCCACAACACCTTCCACAGTGAAAAAGGATGCAAATGGTTCAGCTTCTCTCCAGTGACTTCATCCTCCCTGAGAGTTCATTTTATACCCTTGTCATATTCAGGCTCACTGACAAGTGTTTTTTCCCTCCTGATGCATTGGTAGAAGGATATTGAACTATTTTTGATTCTCTTAGCTAGTTAGGTCTCAGACTCATCTTTGGTCTGCCTAACAGTAATTTTAATAGTATATCTCTCAGTGTTTATGATACTCTTGGTTGTTTTCATTTGGATGTGCCTTTAGCTTTTGGAAGGACACCTTCTTCTTTCTAATAGCCTCTCCTTGCCCTTTGGCCATGACTGCTTCATTTTACTTTCTCAGGCATGTCCAGTAAATCGTGTGCATTGGCATTGTGCTTCCTCTTTGGTGACCTTCTGTAGTTTTCATGCCCCCTTTACGGATTTAATTGTCTTGGGTGCTACTCTTTGTTTATTCTTGGTAAACTTTCTCATTTTTACATAGTGCCCCATGTTGAAATGAACACAACAGTGGTGGGCATTTTGGCCTCTATTGCCCTCCAAAGATATTGAATCCAAGAGCGTCATGTCATTCTTAAAGAGCATTCTTAATGTTCAGCAAGATATATATGCATATATGGATATGTATACATAGGTATTTGTGTGTGTGCGTATATATATATTCATTATATATAATTGTGCAAATTGCAATATAGGGCAGATGTGGCTAGTAAAGTGGGAAGCAACTGTGAAAGGACTTCTGAATCTTCCCAGATATGATCACACATTAGCGAGGGTTCATTTGGATCTGATCTCATTTCTGAGTTTGCCTGAAATATACACTGATAATAATTAGCATTTATTGCACATAGCTCTGAAACCCTTCTAAGCATCATTATTCCTCTTTGCAGAGCAGTTATGGGCCACAGAACAGTGAAGTGACAAAAGACAGTACCTATGATTCTTCATTTCACTCTGCTACCTATATTGGCATCTCCTTTATTTACTAGGAACCACTACCTTTGCAAAGTATTGGGGGCATTGCTTTCAAATCATGCTATTACAATTACAATTGATTTTATGGGGTAAACATACCCAGATAAGGTGTTTACATCCTTATTTTCAGTCCCGTTTTGTCTGGATATAACAAATATTTGTGTTGTAACAATGTAACATAGCATGATTTTCATGCAATAGATACTTTAAGGTACTTTTAAGATACTTTAAGTTTCTGAAGCTTGTTTTGCATTTCATAGCTCAACATGGCATTCTGATTGAATAAGGCGATACTGACACAAAGCCCATGTTGTTGGGGCTTTGAGCTCATCGATGTTCCCATGATTGATGTGGTACATATTCTAGAGAAATCTAGCACTACAGATTAATAATACTAAAGCACCATCTTTGCATAAGTACACAGTCTATAAACAATACGCCATAAAATTGGAAATAAATAACAGCATTTTTAACTTTTCATGGTGTAGCATTGAAACCTATGTGTATAGATTTTTTTTGCCTAAAATTCTTGTCCCATGAGATGTATAGTCATTCCTTTTCCACTCCACCTTTCTGACTCCATTTCTTCTATTAATCTATGTTACTCATCCAGAACTCAGTAAAAAAGTGCCTTAGTTTTGCATGTCGCACATGCTGATAACCTCTCAGCACAATAATTTTGCCTATTGGTCTATGCTGATCTAGGGTCTCCAGCATTTTTTCACCGAAACTTGCATATTGGTATTTTAAGTTCTAGGTCAGTACACTGACTACGGTTTAATTTGGGGGGCAGAGTTACTTGCTTCACTAGCCAACCAGTTTGTCTTGTCAAGACCTGCAAATGATAGAATATAGGAAGGTAGGACCTTTTCATTACAGGTTTGGTGGGGTTTTTTTGAAACTACATTTCCTTTCCAGAAAAGTAAACACAGGCTGCCACAGCTACGATGGCACCAGAAGCTTGACACTTTTTTTCTCTGAATTGACCACTATCAGCCATTATTAATTATCAGTTAAAGCAGGGTCACAGACATTACTTCCATAGAGAAAGAAAGGCCGAATCATACACTACCCAGTGGGTAGTATTTGTCAGCCCTTGCAGTACTCTCACACACTAGATGTAGTTTTATTTAGTAAAGCTTTGATGCTAAGTCAAGCTCTGTGTCACATATCATCTCAAGCTGGAATACCCAGAAGTTACTCCCTTTAACCCCATCTTACCAGTTTTGTCCCCAGTGTAGCTGCACATGTTGCCGGCTGCAGAAAACAAAACAAAACAATAGGGTTTCTTTGGTGTTTAATAGCATGCTGCCTCTTCAATTTCTATGTCCATGTCACACCATTCAGTTGCTGTACGGATTAAGTACCTCTAAGTGCATAACGGCATCCCGTGATCCATGAAAATTAATCAAGTTGAATATTGTAAGTACGAAAGCATCTAACTTTGTGCAGATAGGAAAAAACCACAAAGAGACCTGAGGAGTATAGAGTATCATTCCATAAATAGCAAAGTTATTGAATTGGTGGAGTTAATTATTTTTCAGCTGTCCACGTCATTTCGTTACTAAATGAGCAGTCCGTTAGAATGTATACTAGCTCTATAGACTTATTTGTACATGGTATTTTGATACAATTTTATAGCAGTGACACTGAGAAGCCAAAAACTGGATACACAGTTTCCCCATTTTTCTGTCTTGTGACTCAGAAAGAGGACTGTCATCTCTCCCACATTCCCTGGTACAGTAACTTGAGTGGAATTTCATCGCCAAGACACAGTAACAGCAGAAGTTTGGTACTCTACCAATATTTAAAATTCCCTTACAGTCATCGCTAATTGACTGATTCTTAGCTCTGCTGAATCAGCATCACTGAAGGCAATGTCTTCCCTTAATCACTGACAGAAAGCAGTGCCTCTGCAAGGGCAGAGTCAACAAAGAACAGGATTAGGGTAGACTGACAGTAGCTGTATCAACTCCTATACAATCGTTTTAAAATTATCTAAAATCACTAACCTTTCACTTCTGGAGCATGAGGTTCAATTCTGTGTTTAGCCATGCATGAAAATGAGTTCAGCAATCTTGGTTTAGCCTCCACAGGATCATTCATGTAAGTTGCCATGATTGGCAGATTTTGCTGTGGAGAAACAGTGAATATGAATTAGAAAATAAAAGTGAGGTTTTGTCAGATTGAAAACTCAAACATCAATAAATCTGAATGTGAGAATCACAAAGAGCAAATTCAGATCTGGAAGCTTGGACTTCAGTGCAACCTTCACATGGACAGAATAAAAAATGGAAAAGAAGGCAGGATCTACTGTAAGCACAATGTAGCAGTCACTATGGCATCAATGGAGCAGTCCCTGAAACAGTACTGTGAGTAGGACGGTTGCACACCAAGGGACTACTCCTGAACTCTACCCCTCAAAATGCATGGTGTCTTCTCATGCGCAGGAGGTGCTCTCAGAACTGCCCGCTCAAGTACAGCACGCAGCTTTGTGTCTCAGACGTGCCCTACATTTTGCGAAGGCCAGCAGGCCTGCTTCACCTGTCACCATGAATTCCGGGGCGCTGCTTAGAATCAAAAAGTTAACAGTCTGTTTCTAGACAGTGAGGAAGACCGTGAGTCCCTCTTTTCCATGAAGGAGCACTCCCTGAACAATAAAGACATACAAATTAAAACCTATAAATACACATGAAAGAGAAAAAATTAGAAAAGGATAAAAACATGAGTGAGAGAGAAGTGAAGCATAGCAATCCTCGTGTGTCATCATCCTCTTCTCACTTGCTTTGGGTGACTAACTCTTTGATCCAAATGTGAGCCTCCCATATGAAACGAATGCAGGTGACAATCACGGAACTGCCTCAGTAAGGGCACTGGGTAGTCTTTTGACTCAGGCTGTACATACAACTGCTCTGTGATTAACTTTTTCTCCTTAGGTATGATTTTTTTTTTTCCTTCAGCAAACACTAAACTTTACATAGTTAGAATTCTTGGAAAGTAACCACACAATGGTGCACCATCATTTCAAAGTTTAAATGGAACTGAAAAAAGATGGAGTCTTTGATCCTGTGACCCAAATCAAGACACATGCCTCACGCAGATGGTTCTTCTATTATACACACTTTCAAGAAGGAATGACATCCTTGTATTTGTTTACACAACATCTGCCTCAAAAGGATATGGATTCTGGGAGCCCTGTGCATTACTGTAGTATAAATACTGTAAAACTCACCTATACCTTTCACTCACTGCTCTGTCTAAAAAAAAGAGCCAAGGTGAAAAAAAAAGAGAGAAACCCAAGAGGTTGATTGGTTTAACATAAATATCAGCTGCAACTCTTTCTGTAAGATTTAACTGGCTTACTTCAGTAGAAACAGTAACAGCATGTGTACAGCTGAGATTAACAGAGGGGATGTCCAAAGCACCCATCACCTCTGCAGCTCTTCGGATCATATTTAGCACTCCACGGTCATAGTGTTGTGTGGGGAACCCTGCAAATAAAACTCTAGCAAATCTAACCAACTTGTTACTCAGCAAGGAAACCGCTGCTCTTTCCATCCAAAACCTTGCATGATATCCTGGCAGATTCACAGCGTAATTCTAATACTAACTTTAATGCACAACAACTTTCTACCTTGCACAATGGTAGTCTACATTTAAATCTCTAATAAAGATATTCTGAGCTGTGATTTGTTGTAGAAAATTTTCCAGTTGTAGAAATTTTCAAATTATTCTTTTCCCTCCTCTTCTGCATCCAAGACTATAGAGTTAGGCTGGTGTTAGTGTATTTTTTCCTCTCTGGGTTCTCTGACAATGCGGTCTGCTTTTGGGAAGAGACAGTGCCACTACCACCAGGAGCGAAATGCCCTGTCATGCTCCTATGTTGTAACATAAAGACAGTCTTTTAGTTCATCTCAATACTGCTTCAATAACTATCATTTAACAACAAAAAATAAACAAAGCAAAGGAATGACAGCAAAATCTAATTTAACCATCCTTTGGCTAAATCCACCAGGCACATTAGAACCAAATCCACCATAGTCTTATTTAAAAATGGGTGGCTGAAAGGTGCCGTAGGATTTATAAAAAGAAAACAGATTGTCACAGGGGCTGATGCCAAATAACTCACTGCCTGAGTTATCACTCTTCAATCAAAAAGTATATGAAGAAACTACATAACTCATTCAGACAGCAATCACCATGGAGTTACGCTGGCCTCTCATGTCAGTGATGAAACAGTCAAATTCCCTGACAGTGGTGAGTTATTCCTTTTATCACTGGCAGAGCTGCCAAAAGAACCATCAAGGCTACAGGCATGGAAAACACGAGGCCTCTCCAAATTCCAGTGATAAAAATACAATGTGTTTTATTACTTTACTTTAATCTTTATAATTTAAAAAAATTACAACAAAGTCAACCATAGTTAGGCAACAATGTGATTAATTTAAACTCAGTATTTAACTCCCATAAGGAAGCATTCTTCCAGACCATGATCTCTGGAATTCCATTCCCACCTCCCTCTGCCCCCGATCTCTCTCATAACTAAACACGTATCTTTCAGCCCTGACGAAGCCAGTATAAAATACTGGGTGTTTTATTACAAATTGTAATTCAGTCACTTCGGAGGTGGAAGTCTACCTTCTACTACTTATAGTAATGACTTAGTACAGGAAGTTGATAATTTTTTGTTGCACTTCAACACTGCTAGAGAGGTCACATACTGTAAGCGAGAATATAGGTGTTTAGAAGTATTTCTCTGCCTGGGCTGATTGCCTTTAAAAATCCTGAAGAAAGTAAAAATAAATTCATTCTCTTGTATAGTTTTAAATACTTGTTTTAAAAACCTAGCATGTACTGAAGAAAAGCAAGTTTTGTGGGCCTGATTTCAATTTGAGCAGAATTTCAGTTAATAATGTTGCACACATAAACCCTCTCTTAACAGTCCATAATATTAAACTGAAGACAGGATTGCTAAAGAGCTTTGTTATTTTTTCTCCCTATTAAATCAGTGTTACAGACTTTCAGCAGATGTCTTTAATAGACATTGTTATTTAAAAAAGTACTACATAAAATAAGTTCAGATCATTTCTTCAGTATTACTTACTCCCACCATTAAGAGCAGAATTTCTCCTCTGTCTTCAAATTATTACATTTATGCCTACTGCAAATAAACAAAAACTCATCTCCAGACACTATAAACCTCTGCCAGCATCCATACTATTCCTGGATTTAAAAAACCGTCACTGCTTCCATTTACAGTAACCCCCTATTTTTAAAGGTTTAAAAGCTGGCCTTAAGAACATGTTCCAGCAGAAAAGTTCTGGCCCATAAGCTGCCCTTTTTTTTTTCTTTTCTTTTTTTTTTTTTTTTTTAAGTTGGAAAAACATCCGTCTTCTTTTTAAGCTCTTGGGTACCAAGAGGTTTTGTAGGGTCAGGTATTTTTCTGAGCTTTTCTACGTCAAAAATGATGTCAGGTTTGAGTTAATTTCTTGCAATGCATCAGCTAATAAATACATACCTTTGCATTTTTACTGTCTGGGAAATGTTATTCATCATTTCGTCATAGCAAAAAACCCACCACAGGTGATGTCTCTGGGTTAAACTGTCTGTAATACTACATGCCTGAGATAAGTACATGAAGTCACACTTATGCTCCTGCCATAAAATAAGCCTTGTTGCTCTGATGTGAACATATAGTTATCTCCAACAATTAGGCTACTTATTCACCCAAGTAAATACAGATTTATGAGCCACGGAGCTCTTATTTCCCTCCCATCTGCACAGACAACCTGACTATATATAAACTGGGAGACTGAGTACTCCTGAGTTCCTAGGTCTTCACCAAATCTTGTCTTCATATTGGTATCTCCCCGTACAGCCTGATTTCCACAGAAACCTAACGCATGATCAGATGGGAATAGTAGCAAGTTCTTGGTCTGGATAAGTAGAGGATGATCTAGGACAACCTTAAGAAACATCTGGAGACACAATGGGCTTTGAGGTTAGGTTTCTCTGGAGTAATTTTACTGAAAGCGGTGAAGTTATTCTTACATATTTTTTATATATATATAAAAGTATGTATTTTTAAACTGAGTAAATTAAAGTAGACTTTGGTCCATCAGCAGTACATAATAGCCTTTCTTACATATTTACTGTATGAGTGAGAGAAAGAGAGAAACAATGGCGTAATAGTTAGGCACTACTTTGGTTAAATCCACCTGCCCATCACGGACCTCTAAATGCTCAATTTGTAAATCTACACTTGTCTCAACAAGAGACCTGTAAGGCTAAATGCAAATGCATTAAACACTGAGGCATGCAACGACTTTGAACTAGAAATACAACTGATGCACAGTTTTGTGCATTTCCTTGATGAATACAAAAAGATGCCCGAAAGCACGTCCAGAAATTCTTAGTACTTTGCCTTAAAGGTCTGAAGACACCTTCACTTCACTAGCTTGGAAGAGCATCATGGCTCTATGAATCTGATCTCAAGTGCTGCGTGAATTGCTCATACAGGTGCTTTAAAAGGTTGGTCACTGTTTGCTGTGCAAATCTTTACAGAGGTGTTCACAATACCTTTAGTGTCATAACTTTTTCCAGCAGTGGGCTCTTTTATAGCCATTGAAAAGAATAGTTTAAGGCGATCACTAAGGGTTGTAGGATGAAACCGGAGAGATTGAGTTTGTTTCATAGAATAGATTATTTCAGTTGGAAGGGATCTACAACAATCGTCTAGTCCAACTGCCTGATCACTTCAGGGCTGACCAGAAGTTAGAGTGCATTGTTAAGGGCATTGTCCAAATGCCTCTTAAGCACTGACAGGCTTGGGGCATCGACCACCTCTCTAGGAATCCTGAGTAGATACAGGTACTTCCACACAAGCAGCACCTCAGCTTTGTGGTTGAAGGGTCACCAGCTCAGGGTCATAACTACACCACAGTCATTGGGTTTAGTCAAGTCACTAGATTTTTAGGCTTCAGAAAAACAGCCTCCTTTCAACAGTAATCATTATTTACGTTAAAATTTCAAGCTCTTTAAAAACTGGTGAGGAATTTTAAAGAAAATGAAAGCTATTTTCTTCATCCTCCTAATTCTGCCTCGGGAAAATATCAGTGAGAATTTGGAAGTAAATTAGGAAATAAAAAACAAAAGCTACCCAAAAGCCATAATTGCCACTGAGACATACTCTAATTCACATAATGAATTCTGGTACTCTTTCATGGCGTTAGATACCGTTGAATGAAGAAACCTCATCTTTTAAACAGGAAAGTGCATCTGAGAATTGTCCAAAGCATCCTAGTTTTAATATCCTCTACTATTCTCTGGTAGTAAAGCAGCCGTAATAACCTTGAGTTGTCCCCGAGACTTAAGTCAGCCGTGGCTGCCTAGCTACATGTCGTATCCACACGTAGCACTGAAGTATGAGGTATGAAGCACAGAAATTGTTTGAAAGATCTGCTGATGTGATTAGGCAACACCTGAATTAATCAGACACTTCATGACATAGGATAACTCATCTGGATGGCCCCAAGAAGTGTCTACATCTGAGAAACAGAGCAAAAGAAAAAAACACAAACCAACCACACTGAAGTCACAGTTCTGCTGTACCCCACAAATACAATCCAGCACAGCAGATAATCTTGCCCACCTTTACCTCTTTTCTCTACCACGCACCTTGGCTGCTTCATCTGCTAAAGACATAAATCACGGTTGCCCGGAGGGGCCAAAATTTGGAAGGATGCAACCACAGACCAGGGAGTTGATGACTGACCTGAGAATAGCTCTGAGTAAGCTGCTGCTTTTCTATCAAGAGAGGGATCATTCTTTTCCCCTCTAGGTATACACATTTCATAGCAACACATTCTGTTGCTATTTAGGATTCACTGGCCACTTCCATTACAAATGTTCTTTTCCTGAGATTTATAACCAGAGCTTTTGTTACAACGTCCAGTGCCAGACGAAACTTGCCTCATTTTGGGCTTCATTGCAAAACCAGGACTATAGCCACCTTCGCAGAAATTTTTGCAATTCTTTTGGCGAGCTTGAGACAATTACTAGGTGATGTTAGAACAATACATAGCTTAAGGTCAAGACTCAGCAAACACTCTTCAACTCCAAATCGATTTGGCTGTTTTAAAAATCAAAAATAAGGAATCCTCTGCATTCAAAGCAGAATCAGCATTGAGTGGAGGGCTGAATCCAATGATTGAAACCAAAGAAAATGTTTGTGTGAACCCCAGTGAGAATCAAAATAGCTGCATTTTGCACTGCTCTATTTATAACTCTCTAATTTTAAATGCTAAGACCAAAAATAGTCATTGCAATATGTCAGCTCAATGTAATTTTTTTCTTTCCAAGAGACATAAATCAGTTTAATACAGAGTAGTAAAATAAATAATAAATAGTTTTTCCAGATAGTTTTAGAGAGATTTTTGTTACTGAAGTTTTAGTCCTTTGTGGCAGGCGTTCCTGGCATCTGAACGTGGCCTTTCCCTCATCTGACTTCATTTAAGATATACATCTATCAAGGGACTTTCAGAAATATGTAATGATTCAACAAGGCAGCTAGTTCAAGTGGGGGATAATTAGGCTTTCACCCTCCCCTTCACTCTGTGCCACTGTTTTTACTCTCTCCATCTCCACTGTACCCTTAAAAGCAGTGGAGCTGCAGCCAAGCATTGCACGCTCCCCGCAGCCAGCAACTTCCTCTGAAGCTGCAGAGCGTAATTACAACCAGCTGCTCGGGGCTGCCTGGAGCAGGGCAAGCAGCACCTTCCTGCCCAGGCGGTAACCCCAGGCTTTGCTATGTGGACACCACCAAGGAGGCTCCCGCAACTCTCATAGTAAAAGTTAAGAGAAAGCAACAATCCCCCCGGCCCCTACCCTGTACCAACAGAGATACTAAAAGGACAGGGTATTTCATCTTCCCTCCCTCTTCTCTCCTTCCCCTAAATCCATGCGTTTAAAGGGAAGAAAGCCTCCTATGGTGTGACACGCTGCTGTGCTGCTCTTTGCCCCGGACTGACAGGAGGCACGGCACAGGCCGCAGCAAGCTGCATCATGAAGCTGTGGAGCCGATAGTGACAGCAAATGGAGATTAAGACTCTCTTTGAATTGTATTTGCTAGCGCCTGTGAGCTTCATCTGCAGTGCAGGATTATATCTCTTAAAACGCAGAACCCTTGCTGCCAGTCATCAAAGTTCACGGTAAACCTAAACGGTATCCCGGGGTGTCTGAAACTCAGGGACATCGGGTATATACAGACGGTGCAAATTGCCAAACAATGTTTTGCAGTTACGTAGCACTAAGATCACAGAACACTTACTCGCTGATAAACTCTTTCTCTTCAAATTAAATTTATACCTAAAGAAAGCAATACCAGATGCATTGAATGTTTTGCTCAAAACAACATAAAAATCTGTGATGGAGTTGGGGACAACAAAACTCACATTCTTACCCTTACATCATGTTAGGATTACAGAATTACAGCATTCACATAGTAAAATTGTATTATATAAGGCACCACAGGCTCAACCTGTGTAGTCAGGCAGATATAGCTCATGTGAAAGAACCCCGTGCCAACGAAATCACCCTGGGTTTTCTCTTACAGAATGCCGAGCTTCACAGAGGTACAGGAGGGAGCTCTCATGAGGCTTCACAAACCAAAATTTCTGCAAAAGGAGGAGAATACGAAGTGCCCCATGAACCCATGGCATATACAATCAGGGCTCTTGGGTAGAGCACCAGTATCAGCTCCATCCACGCGCAGTGGCTAATAACAGTAAATGAAAGTATGAGAAGTGCCCAAGTGATTGAGGAGCAGAGCACTTATTATCAGAATGGATTTTCCACCCAGGGAATATGAAAATTCGCTAACAGGCTTTGGTGTTTATATCTCCTTTTTCTCTTTTTTTTTTCTTCTTTCCTTCCTTCTTTCCTGGGTGGAGGAGCACAGTCAAAACAGCAAATGAAATCATCGTTCCAAAGTCATGATATTTTGGGGGGCCATAACACATAGCTGTATGGGAATCCTGTCAGGTTCACTGTTTGCACTTTGCCCATGGGTGTAGCCATGCCCCAAACGCTCCAGCTTTCACGCTGTACTTTCCTTTTGCACTAGCATTGCCTGTACAGCACACACATCGGCCTTTCTCTGCCTGTTACTGCAGCACCAGGGGGGCATTGCATCCCTCTCACTTCTCAGGCTATACTTCTGCATTATATGGGCTTTGGCACTAAAACAGGCTTAAGGAGTTGCCCTCCGGTGTTTGCCTTGCCCACTCTGTTTATCCTGATTCATTTCACTGATCCCATTCCAGCTGATCCCATTAACACTGGCAAAAGAGGGAAGCAAGGGGTGGTAAACTGTGGCGAAAAGAGAGATGAATGAGCAATGAGCAGACGGCTGGAGAAGAAAGTGGAAACCATCTTTGCTGCTGGAGAATATACGTGGAAAAAATATTCTCAAAGAGCTTGGTTATTGGTAAATCAACATTACTCCTTTGAATGCTTCTATTACTATTACTCTATTATGCATACTCCGCTTTGCATGATTTCAAAGTGGCAACCATAACACTTGTTAGAGTGGGGTCTCAGAGCCTTGAACAGATTGCACAAGTTTCCCTTTCCGCTAAAGCAACTAGGAAAGAAGAATGGAGACATGAGAAATGCACGCCACAGTAGAGCACAAGGATAGGAAGGGCGCATATACATTCTATAGCAATCGGAAAAAAACCCCACAACCATACAAACCCGAGTGCTTGAGGCGTACACAAAGAAACATATTTGGAAGAGAACGGGAGGAAGATGTGCTCTGCCCAACACAAGAGCCCAAATCTGATTGCTGCAACGGTGTACTTTTCCAACCAAATCAGAGAATCACAGAATAGTTGAGGTCAGGAGATACCTCTGGAGATTACCCACTCCAAGCCCCCTGCTCCAAGCCACTGGTTCAGAGATGTGTTCAGTTGGGTTTTGAATATCTCCAAGGATGGAGACTCCACAACCTTTCTGGGCAACCTGTGCCAGTGCTTGGTCACCCTCACAGTGAAAAAGCCTTTTTTTCTGTTTAAATGGAATTTCTTGCATTTCAATTTGAGCCCATTGCCTCTTGACCTGTCACTGGATGCTACTGACAAGAGCCTGGCTCCTTCCATCAGATGGTTAGATAATTTCTGTAGGAGAAACCGTGGTTTAGGAAAAGGTCTACAAACACAAGCCTAAAACACAAAGGGTCTTCAGTCTTCACACATAAAATATGCCCCACTCCCACTTTGCTATCACTATAATTAAAGTTGCAAATTCATGATCCAGCTGTTTCAGCAAGGATTCTGTTGGTTTTACTTGTATATCCTCTATGTTCCTCTGCCTGCTCAGTAATCACTGGGATTATTTGCTAGCAACTAAGTTATTTTATGTTTAACAAACATACCAACTTGGTTCCAGTTAAAAACTTCTCCCGTTCTATTTGTGTGTGTGAAACCAGAGTCTAACCCTGACTAAAGACAAACTGCGAAACTCTTGACCAGTTAGCAACCTATCAGCCAGCAAACTATCCTTTCAGCATTTGGTGAAAGCAACAAAATCCTTTAATCTTACTTTTTAAAAGTGTGATAGAAACCAGGGAGAGTTTCTCAGTTTTAGCAAAGGAACAAAAGGTAAATTTCTATCAAGATTTATGCATGTACCAGCAAGTGTTTCCAGACAGTCTAGGAAAAATTGTCAACAGTGTTGTCAGACTTCAGAAAAATAATGAGTATCTTATTTCAACAAATGCGGTTTGATCACTAAATCCAACCCTCATGAAAGAGAAATGCAGTTGCAGGTTTGGGGCCTCTTACCCTTTCCCCTAAAAAGCTGACAGTTAAAAGCTTTTAAAAGCTGATGGAGTCTTAAAATCAAACGTTTACAAATTTTAAAACATCCCTCACCTCCAATATCCCCACATTCCCTTCCCCCAAGTCATTTCCAAAGAAAATGTCCCAGTGGTGATCTTGACAAGGATTTCTGCCTGAAAGCATGATTTTCTTTGTTATGTTCAAATTCTACAGACCTGTTTCACCATACATTCACCGAAAATTTGGTCTTAGCTTAACTATCTATTTCTGTTAGGTTCTGCTCTTAGCAAAGTAAAACAACTACTGCACTTTTGGCACAGCAGAGTAGGAATTATTTTTTTTTTTTAAACACTCCTTTTGCATTATGAGCAGTTATTAACTTGCCCTGAAATCAGGATGTATTAGGGTGGTGTGGGAGATAGTTTCTGGCTAAACTTGCAGGCCTGGTGATTAGAGATAGTCTTTTATTTCTATCTGTACATCTTTGAAAGATAATAACCATAGTGCCCAATGACAGCATTTTTACAATTTTCCTTCAGAGAAAAACGGCAATCTCAGGCATGTTAATCATGAAAAAGTCATTCTCATAAAAGTCACTCTCAAGAAAATGAATATAAGATGGAAGTGCAACGAATATAACAAAAATCCTTATTAGCCTACGGGCCAAAGCAGAGGTGGTGTAAGACTGTGAAGGCACAGGTTAGGCATGGATAGCTGTTCTGACTGAGGGACAAGGCATTAAGAAAGAACACAGCTTGTTAGAGATGTCAATATCAAAGAGTGACTGGAATTACTTAGATTGGTTCAAGGTAATAAATCTTCCACAAATGGAATGTACTTAAGAAAGGAGAAATTTAGGTCAAATCTCAGGAAAAGATTTCTAACGGTGAAGTACAGAAGGTTATGGAATATTTGCCTGAAGGAAGAGACACAAGGCACGTCCCTGGAGACTTTTAAAACTCACTGGAAAAAGCACTGAAGTTTCTGGTAAGCAATAATCCTACACTAGGAAGGAGAAAGGCTAGATGATTTAACTGGGCTTTTCCACCTCTGCTTTCTGTGATTCAGTGGTAATTCCACTCGCCAGTTCTAGTTTCAAATACAAAAACCCCAACATCAACTGTAAGCATCCCCTGTTGAATGCAAATGCTGTAGAATAGTTTACCTCTTCACCCCAGCACAGAATGCAGATGCTCTTCAGAAATGAAAACAGATCCCATGCTTTAAGTTACTTTTATTTGAATATGTCTACGTTATGATGAGAAGAAAACATTCAAAATGGGAACAGTCATTGCGTTTGCACTTACAAGCAGGGATCAGATGCGCTCAACCCAGGTACTCACATTAAAATTTCCAAATTTTGAATGGAAATTGTACAGACACTGTTTAATTGAGGTAGATTCTGTAGGTATTGTTATAACGTTGCCCAGCATGAGGAAGTGTGATAGATTGAGACTCTGTGAACTTTCAAAGGCAGGCTTACCTCTTTCTTACTTTCTGCCTTTTTTTTTTGAGCCGATGCTGAAGGAATAAAGGAGGAAAAAAAAAAAAAAAAAAAAAGAGGTGGTATATTTTACATAGAATCCTCTGAAAATCTGACTCTTTTCACTTAAAATAACCACTACCTGGTCTTGATATCAGGTTTTGAAAGAGCTGCAGTTATCTGCCCTTCTGAAATCCAGACACATGCTGTTCTTCGAAAGCTCTTGTTCTATCACAGCTGATCACAAGTGAGTAGCAAGGACTGGGCCAGCAGTCCCTCTAAACTTCATGGAATAGGTGAATTACATAAATGGTACTCAACATGAGTAAGGGCTGTAGGACTGGATGAAGATGTATTAACAAAAACCATGCACAGAGCGTATCAGCATTACCGTTTCACTTTGTATGAGAAGTGTGCTTTTGAAGAGATTTCTCCTGATTGTTTCATCCTAGCTGGTTCATGCCATGGAGCAGTCTGAAGCTGGATTACTTTCAAATGAAGCTGAACCAGAGGATGCGTTCCAGCCATTACTGGACATTCAGTCCACTGCTCCAGACCAGAGCTAGTACAAAGCAAAGCATCCTGAAAGGCATATAGCATGGTCCTCAGCACCAGCTAGATTCACTGTACAGATCCACTCCCACGGCATCACGCTACTTGCTAATGCAGATGTAGCCATAACCCCTCTAACAGCCCCTTTCCCAAAACTGATGGTCTGACTAACAAGCCTGGTAGGAAATTAATGGAGAACCTGGAGCGATACCAGGCACACTGGAAGTCTGGCTCATCAGTGACTTCTTCTTTTCTACCTCCTTCCTAGGACAGGTTCTTTTGATTACCTCAGCACTTGCGTTAACTCAGGTCGCAATCCCGTCGGATGGGTTTACACCCAGGACGCCTACTCAGCACATCGGGGGAAGGAATACAGACGCTTCCAGCCTTTTCACCTCCAGACCGCCGGCAGGCCCATCCCGCCCGAACATGCCGCCTCCCTCCCGGCGCC
>NW_009617844.1:0-40664 GCF_000690535.1 Cariama cristata
TTTATATATTTTATACATTTATATTATTTGTTCTTCAGCACATAGAAAGTACATTACGGACTATTTCAATAAGAACTTAATGTTTTCCATAGTTTAATTTCAGTTGTCCATCTAGTTCTACTGAAAAAATTATACTAATGTTATATAGTTTAGAATGATTAACTAAAAAACAAAAAGATTGGGAAAATTCAGTTAAGTAGTTCTCATAAAAAGTTATCTATATTTTTACTTTTCAAAATCTGTTCCTTTTTCTTCCATATTATTGACAACCTGTCATAACATGAAGCAATACAGCCAGTGAGTATTCTGCTGAAAATTTATCACTTCTGGGAAGTCATGCTTGCTCAAAGATCATAGCATTAGTTTTAGCAAGTCCAAATTCAAAATTCAGCACCCGTGGTGTTTTCCAGTACATTTGACTGAATCCTTTATGTTTTGACACACTATCTTTTAAGCCAAGGTCTGCATGTATATGAGAGTTTCAAAGCCGTCCTTCAGGCTTTAGTTACCTATTCCAAAGGCTTAAAACCCCTGGGCACAGATTGAACAAATAGCCTTTAGTATTCTAATGATTTCTCACTGACTAAATAGATAAAGCTGACTCTACCACCCTCCTGAGTTTGGAAGCACACTTTATACTTTCATAACCTCATGGGTCCACAGCTCAAGAAAACCCAAATATATGATATTCTGGTACACACATTACTCAGGGTAGCCTGAGCAGTACAGAAATTGAGAAGAGTAAATGGTTAAGTACATTCATAAATGTTGAAGTGCAGTTTGACTCCTAAAAGTCCATGTAAGTAGCTTCACGGGGTTCTATACTTACTGTGTCTCAATGATTTCCAGATTTTTATGAAGACGGTGTAGATGGTATATAATGTGAAGTCCTGCTACATTCGGTTTTGTTTTACCTTGGATACTTCTAGAAAGTTGCATAACAACATGATAAACACTTAAATCTTTGGTAATAGATTCATAATCTATACAAATTTGGATTTACAAGCAGAAGACAGCTGAATGATAAGGATAGTGGTTGCAAACTTAATGAGAATGTGTGAAAAAACACTGAAAAACACTGCTTCTTGCATCAAAATGCTGCCTCCAGAAAAATGAAAATCTGCAAAAAGCAAAGCCAGTGTTCAAATGTTAATAGAATGAATGCTGCCGAATCTTTTGCAGTATTTCACAGAAAACAGCAACCACACACTGAAAGACAAGTTTGCTGTGTTTTGTTAAGTGCCATATGGCGTTAGGAAGAGTCTTAGTCTATTGTTAACTATCTTGAGAATACACTCTATGATTTTCAGGAGAAAAACCCCACATCTTCAATGAATAAAGCTGTTTAACTGTAACCAAGGCTGTAAATTGATTTATTAATCAAATGATGATAATGTGATAAATTCAATCATTGCAATTATTCATACTGGACTCACGTAAGTAAAGAAGATTTAGGGTTTTTTTTTGTTTCTAGTTGGACATGGACAAATCCTTTTCACTTTATTTCATATCAGGAAAAGGAATTTTGTTTTCTAATACAAGAGGTTTCAAATAGTGTCAGGAAGAGACAGGTCAGAGTACATAAAGCAGTACATGTTTGGTATTCAGTCAGTCTACCTAGGAATCATAAGAAGATCCAAATAGTCAAAAAAAAACTGCTGAAATCAATGAAAAATCATATCTTAATAATATATCTGTAGATCCGCAGCAAAGAAAATTATAGGCAATCTCCAGACAGTAAGCTTTGACCCAAATTACACTCTTCCAAAGATGACATTCCCAAAATGCTTGAAATCAGTTCTTGCAAGCAGGTTGGCAAGTGACAGATTGTTATTTGAACAAAGGGAAGTGAGAAGTCCAGCACCTTGGGAGGAGCAACCCCAGGCACCAGTACATCTGGAAAGCAAGTTGGCAGAAAAGGACCTGAGGGTCCTGGTGGACACCAAGTAGAATATGAGCCAGCAATGTGTCCTTGTAGCAAAAAAGGCTAACAGTGTCCCAGGTTGCATTAGACAAAGCATGGCTGGCAGGTCAAGGGAGGGGATCCTTCTCCTCTATTCAGGACTGATGAGGTCACACCTGGAGCACTGTTTCCAGTTCTGGGCTCCCCAGTACAGGAGAGATACAGAGCTACAGGAGAGAGTCCAGGAAATGGTCACAAAGATGATTAAGGGACCAGAGTATCTCTTCTTTGAGGAAAGGTTGAGAGAGATGGGAGTGTTCAGCTTAGAGAAGAGAAGGCCCAGGGGCAATCTTATCAGTGTGTATAAACACCTGAAAGAGGGCACAAAGAACACAGAGCCAGGATCTTTTCAGGGGTGCCCAGTGACAGGACCAGAGTCAGTGGGCACAAACTGAAACACAGAAAATTCCCTCTGAACATTGGGAAACACTTTTTTACTGTGAGGGTGATGGAGCACTGGCATACGCTGCCCAAAGCGGTTGTGGAGTCCTCATCCCTGGAGATATTCAAAAGACGTCTGGACACGGTTCTGGGCAACTGGTCTTAGGTGGCCCTGCTTGAGCAGGGGGCTTGGACAAGATGACCTCCAGAGATCCCTTCCAACCTCAACCAGTTTGTGATTCTTTAAGACCACACTGTTGCTTTAGCTCTTTATGGTAACTTCCAAAAGGACTTATTTAAAATGCTTCTAATATTTAATCAAACAAACTGCAATTTTTCTTTCAGTTCATGTTTAATGTAGTTAAAATAATGTGCTTTCCTTTTATATGTCTCATCATTTACAGATTAATTATGGAAGTTGCTAGGCGTAAGGTTTACCAGGAACAATACTGTTACTCGTGTAAGTTATCCTCATGGAAAATACAAAATTACACAAGTGTTTAGCCTTTAAGAAGCCATTCAGAAGCAATTGTCTTCCATTAAGTTTATGAGAGGCAGCGATAAAAGCTTTCTATGCAGTATCTATCTGTGTACTTTCCATCAAAGACAGAAGCTGCTGTATCTTTCTTTCTTGTATTTTAGTTTGCTATAGTAAATTTCTCAGACATCTGCTAGCATAGTGCAAGGATCTTCCCTCTGACCTGGCTGTAACTGCTGCTAGTTTGAAAAAAGGGTAATGTTTTATTTTAAACACCTAGCTGTAACAAAGAAAAAAAACTATTTGCCTAAATGAGATGTTGTGAAAATAGTCATTTAGTTATTTCCAGCTTTTCACATTTGGAAACTATAAAATTGAACACTCATCTGTTTTAAATATATAAGCTTTAAATATTAACCAGCAGAAGAAATTCTTACAACAACCAAACTTTTGTTACGTTCTGGCTTTTCCAAAATTCCAGACATATAGTACGTTATTTTCTCATATTATTGTTGAAATGGATTTGGAGTTCCTTTTTTTTTTTTTTTCTCTCCCTCTCCTTATATTTTCCACTTTCATTGGACATGTTTCCAGGATAGTTTTGCATGGTTTGTTGTTGTGAAATCCTTCTGATTTCACACTTTTTTTGTTTACAAATGAAGGAAGCTGGAAGAATATAAAAAAGCAAATTCTAGGGGTGATATCTAAGAATAGAAGGAGATTACTTACACATGGAGCTTTTTGTCTTGGTTTTCTTTTTCTGCTCCTCCCATCATCAATTTATTTAATGCATCCTTTAGCTGAACCCACTGATTACCACTGGCTAATATTAATATTTAATTAGTGTATTATTCCATATGTAAGAATGTACATTGTCTACTTTTCAAAGATTACAATCATACCCCCTCATTTGATTAAAAAAGTATCTTCATCCTCTAAATGGACTGAACAATGTCCTCACTTTCACGAATACAAATTTTTGACACTGTCTTATGTAATAAAGCGTTAATGCTAATACCCCATTTCTTTATGATGCTGCTTATCTTTCCATTTCAGAAGCACCATGAATCATTCATGTTGCATGTATCCCCAATGTGAAAGCCTGCTCTACAATCAAGAGGAAGTAAAAAGCTCTATTTCAGCTTTAAAAAGAAATTTAGATCGTGGTCAGCACAAAGTAATTCCTTGAAAGATTGTAATTCCATCGTTACTGAATGTGAAGTGACCTTGTTAGTGGCTTTTGCAGCAACGTTTGGAGGATTTATCTACGAATGAAATACGCTGATGCATGTGTGTCTTTTCAGTCAAGACAGTTATTATCATCATACTATTTTTCACATTTAGCCAATTGCATAAGGATTTGGAAGACTGAAAAGTGTTCATACAGTGCTGCCCTATGCTGTGGTTCATAGAACAGTTTTGTGAATCTTTCAAAGTATGTCCGACCAACAATAAACCAATGTTAGGTCAGAAAAACTGGAAGATGGGACGGTGACCATATATATGCTGAATGGAATGAGCAGATGCTTTATCATATAGGAAGGAGGGCAACTTATTTTCTAAACCTGTGTCAGGTGACCTAGAAAACAAAACTTGGACTTAGAATGTAATGTGTTCTTGAAAGGTATTCTGTTTCTCACATGGTAAGTACATAGTGGGTCTTTGCCAAGTGCATCAGCAAAGGGGAAGAGTCAAGATTTCATGGGAATCTAATGGGACTCATGAGAATATATTCTATTGAAATCTTGAGAAGTCCCAAGTATTACACCCAGAAACACAGGAGGTTAATTGAATAAGCACAGTAATTCATATCATTGAAGGACATGGCCTGTGCAATGAAATATTTGTAATTGGATTCAATATGAAACATTTACTGAATTGCACAATGACCACAGGCTTACAAAAAAACATGAAGGTTGGCACATATATTGGAGAAAACGAAAAATAGTATATTTGTTCATCAATTCAGCCTGAACATTCAGAGGTTCTTACAATTGAAATCCTTGCACCACAAATTTAATGCGTAAGACCGGAAGATGAACAGATTTGCAGTCACACTTGGATTAATACAAATCACACTGTATTCTCATATTCATGCCAGAGGTATGAAATAGCTCCTATTTTCAAAATGGAACATGTTCTTCTTCTTTGCTTTGGGTTTTATTTGATGATTTTATTTTGTCTTCTTGTGTATTGCATGGCTATTTCAAGTTTTTATTTTTTGTTTTCATAAATTGTCCATGATATCTCTTTCATTCTAGAATTCTATTAAGACATTGAATTTGTCACTCTTAACTTCACAGTAAAATGTGTCTAAAGTTTTCATTGAATAGCTCTCTTGTCAAATTCAGCTGCTGTACAGTGTTAAAAGAGATGAAAACTACTAGTGACACATTTCTCTTTTCTATACAAAGGCAATGCAGAGAGACATATTTCTTGTTTTCTTAATTTTCTCCTGGATTTGCTTAACTGGAGATTGAATTGGTCTAGTTTTCACTTTAAGCTGTTTTATCTTATTATATTTTTAAGTGGATTGAGAAGTCTCTATTAACAACATTCTTTTGCCATTTAAATACTTACGCACTATGATTAGAACTCTTCTTACTGTTGTTAGGATAAACAGACTTAAGTCCTTAAGTCTTTCACTGTAATGCACATTTTTCCAGTCTTTTAATCAACCTCATGCTTCTGCTTTGAACTCTCTCTAACCGATCAACGTCTTTCTAGACTTCCAAAAAGTGGATAAAGCTTTGCAATTCCAGTTGCATGATTGCCAAATACAAAGGTAATGTATCCTTCCTAACTGATGGTCCTCTGTTTAAACATCCAAGGATTTCCTTAGCCCTTTCGGCTATAGATCTGTAGTGCGAGTTCATGTTTGGCTCATTATCTTCCATGACCTTTCTAATCCCTGCCAGAACCCTTTCCTCCCTGGGTAGATTTCTTGCTTTACAGTTCATCATATTAAGACAGGAGTTGTATATTTGTGCCCACATTATCAAGCTGTCTGGATTACTCTGTTCTGTTTTGTTTTTTTCCTCCTTCTTCCTCTTTACTTGCTTTTGTGATCCATTTGTCATCTACTAACTTTTGCAGCAAGAATATATCAGATTTTCCTCCAGTAAAGGAATTAAAGAAGAGAGTATATAAATGGATCCCTTTAGGACCCACAGGGAGTGCACCTGTTTCAGGATGATTCCCTAATAACAATCAATTTTTGAAACATATTAGCCAGTTTTTAATCCTTTTAATATATACCATGTTGGTTTTGTATCAAATGACATAATTATGGGAAAAGCACAGGATATGAAGGATATATAGGAAGGAGAATGTGATTTTTTTATTATTTTTTTTTTTAAATGTCACACACAGAGAATTTGTTACTCTTTATCAATTAGTGAAAGAAGCACCTGGGAAAAATCACCCAAAGTCACACCATGTGCGGCAGACAGATTTCTTCTCCTAGTTCATTTGTGGCTTAAAGATTTGTGATAGCAGTTTTACATGACCCAGGGTAAACCTCCATTAACTGATTTCCTGGAGGAGTAATTAAAAGGAAATTCTTTGCTTTTTCTGGTCTCTGCTTGGAGTTTACCTTAAGTCTCAAAGGTGAAATGAATAAAAGTGGAGGAAAAATACGTAAAGCTAAAAATAACACAAAATCACACATTTTCTTTAGTATTTGGTACGTTTGTAATTTTATGTGATGGAATTAGGTAGTACTATAGTTAAACTCATTCAAACCCTATTGGAATATTTGGCAAAGAGCACAAAACAGTTTCTAAGCCTAGTATTTTTTTTTTTTTAATATCTTGACCTTCCACCTTAACATGAAGAGTGCCATTGTATCAGAGTAAAATGCTACTATGACTTTAAAGATTGCTTCTTTTTATGGCACCTTCACTCAAACAGAACTTTTTCTTGCTTCCAGAAGCAGTTCAATTACATTGCTGTTCTGTAGACTTTTTACTAGATTCTGGGAAATTATCTTTATTTGTTTTCATTTAGCTGGTGCACCTCACTTGCTACTTCGGCTTCTATGTGAGGAGAATTGTATCCTGTTTGAGTACATGTGCACGTTTGTGTGTGTTTCTCTTCTCCCGTATTCCGAGCTCTGACTGTGGTCTGTTATCTGGAGGGAAACTTTAGAAGCTATATCATAGTTCAGGAAGCAGGAACTGGCTTTTGATAAAAGACTTCCTTTTTCTCCTCCACAATACATCTGGGGCCTTTCACAGATGATTACTGTAATATCAGCTTAATGCAGCATTGACATACCACAGAGAACTTTAACAACATTTTAATGCTGGAAAGAGAAATTTGCTAGCAGCAGGGATATTAATTAACAAAAGGTGGCCTGCTTTGGTTAATCACTAGTCCAAAAGTCCCCTAAGCTTGTCACTCTGTATCAGCTTTTTGGAGGTTTGCTTAGAAAATGGTTTAAAAGCCAGAAAAGCAGCTTGCCAGAAAGACACGTTGCTGCTGCTGCAGACCCACTTTTGCCTGAAACTCCAGATGGATCATATGGGCAAAAATTCCACAGGATTTGTATTTATTTTTCCACAAAAACATGAATATATTTACAAGGGAAGGTTCAAACTGCTGATTTTAATCACTTCATTTGAGCAAGAAAATTTTTTATTCACTAGTAACAGGTATAGTCCCTTAGAGTAAATTAAAACTGGGAAAGTATGACATCTAAAAAAGAGAGAAACAAAAACATGCTTTTTGGCTTAAATTCTCAGAATGTTTTTGTATTTTCTCTTTTTTCTGAAAAGCTAGAAGTTTGGGGGGTTTTTACTTTATACATATTCCCATCTTTTTGGAAAAATTGAAGAAAAAGTTTGTATTACTATTAAAACAAATTTTTATCAGTTAACAAAGTATTATAAAATGAAGTTAATGTGGAATTCCTGCAAAAAAATTGTGATCCAAAGATTACAAAACCCTGCATTTTATTATGTATTTAACAATGAAAAGAGTAGTCTGTATCAATATTAGCATGACTAATTAAAAGATCAGTTATATCTGTGATCCATAAATCACACCTTTACAAGATACATCGAGCAATTAGGTGTATCAGTGAGAGATTTTTATCAATACTGTTTTCCCTCTCTTCTTTCCTTCCCCACCTCACTCCTTGTATTAACATTGCAAATTGAGTAAACAAACCAAAAGAAGTCAAAAGCATTCTGCGTGTGTTTGGATATACCAGTCTGGCAAGGTCAAATTGAAATGACATCAGAACACTTATGGTAGTTACTAAAAAGACACCCCAAAACCCCCAAACCCCATCATCTGAAGTTGTACAGCAACGTGCACATGGGAAGATCGCACATATATATATGCATATATACCCACACACATAAATATATACACTGGAATGATTCTGGATCTATCTGTGTCCTTGTTTACTATAACTAATATGATATCTTTGTAAGGTAAATAGCTGCACAGCTGCTTAGTTTGCCGATTGCAAACTTTGTGGGTCTGTTTTTCTCTTCCCAAGTACGATAGATTGCTACTTCAAAGTTGACTGAAATGAGATTGCAAAATGCTGAAATGTGATAAGATAGCACTTTCAAACCACTTTGCAGTCATTTTATAAAACCTTAAGTGATGACACTGGCGAAAGAACCATTTTATTCAGTTTAGCAGGTATTTCCAGTTTGCTATTCAGATAGTCTTCAATAGCATTTTAACTCCTTGTTCATTTTGAAGTCTATAGGCTTTTTCCCCTTAAAATTTTATTCCCCCTTGCTGTTTGCAATGTGTTTCCTGCAAAACTGATTTCTGAAAAACTGCAATGATAACCAGAGTAACACAACCAAAAGGTTTATGAAAAACTGCTACATGTCTGTCCAGCACGGTTTTTCTTGCTTTTCCATTTATTTTTTTTTTAAAAAAGAACTAATTGCAGATAAAAATAAATGGTCATAAAGTAATTTTGTACTTTTCTTTTAAATGATCCTATTTCCAAATGTCTGGATTTCAGAACTGGTGGATATACAGACTATGATATAAGAAATACAGCTAATTTGCACACGTGTCTGTACGTAGCAGTTTCAAGTACTGTTTGAAAATAGTCTAACTGAGTTTAGGTGCAAGATTGTTCTTATGTCTGAGGATACTGCCTCTATCAAGCTATGCCTGCAAGATGCTATCTGTTAAAGTAAAGCAAAAAGTACATTTTTTGTGCAAATAACTACAAAAATTTTGAAGTTAAATGCAGTACATTTTTCACGGTTATTGCAGGATTACTGTATGGCTGACAAAGCATATGGAAGTAGATTGTTTTTCCTTCTTACTTTAGATTAAATGCTACCTTGTCTTAAATGGCAGGTCTTATTTGATGCAGAGTCTATTCCTTTAAGGTCTTTCTTCTAACTTGTTTTAACCAGTTTTTAGAGCCATATGAACTGGTTCCGATTTTCAGATATTTGGGAACATATGCAGTCACACACTTCATTTACTGCAGCTTCTGCTTCTCCCTTTGTTACAATCAATAGAAAGTTATACCTGCTACAGAAGAAAAGACTGGATGTGTTAGGGAAAGGGACAGTTAACCTGTTTGTTGGAACTTTCTGTGTCTGACTAAGCAAAACAAGTATGTAACACAAGGAGGGTCTTTAATGCCATAAAATTTTTAAACTGTGAATCCTGTTTCCTGGCTTCTTTTATAGTACAATCTTCAAAGGAACAGTTTTGTTTGATTGTCATTGATGTGCCTTATGCCAAGAAACTAATTACTCAAAGAATAGGACGTAGTAAACACAAAAGGAAATTTCACAGAAGTCACATGAACTTTGAAAATGCAAGCAGCATTATATTGTTTCCCCTGAGTTTGGGTGCCTGAGTACATAAAAATCCAAGCTTTTCTTATCTCAGACTTCAGTTCATGTCTCTGAGGTATAATTTGTGGTTTACACTCAGTTTCTAAAGGATTTTATTTCACATCTGCAGTTGAGAAAAAACAGAATTTAACTGAACTGCTAGTAATCCCTAGAGAGAGTGATCATTCTATATTAGCTCAAGATTATTAGAGAGGTATTCATCAAAGTCCCAGATGAGCAAAGCATTTAAACTTACGCTTAACTGCATCACTGTTCTGCAAAACACTCACTGTGGCATTTAGACATACGTCTAAAGTTAAAAGCTTAAGCACTTTATTGAATGTGTGGTGCCTACTAAATCGATGGCTATGTTGTCTGAAAAGGTTTTTGCCTCACATATTTGTGAAAGGTAATGCCAGTCTTTCTAGTTCATCATTCCACCATTGTGTGGACTGCAACATTACTAATCTAGTAATTCTTTATTCTCAAACAGGCTCTTTGTTTCTTCATCAGCTGCAAAATTAAAATACAGCCAGGTTTTAAGATCTCTGTCTTATTCTTCTCTTCCCCCAGAATTGAATTCCAGTCTTATTTCTCTCTCTCTCTCTCACAGAGTTCCTGAATTTATCTGCTACTGAAATGGAATGGGCAGACTAAAACTCTTCAGAATACATACTATCTAAATAAAGTCCAGCTCAGCAATGGTACATTTCTGACCTTTCTGACAAAAACATCAAACTATCATTTAAAATTAACCAAATTAAAGAATCATTGTAATAACTCTCTACCATACATTTTATTTAAATTTATATAAGCCACTGAATTTGTACAAGTAGTGTAATTCAAGGAAACAGACCCCTGCTTCTTCTAAGTAATATACTATCAAAGCCAACTGAATGTAAATCTGTTCCAATTTGAGGTCTGTGAATTGTAAGGATTTATGTGATAAAAAATTTTGTTCAATCTTTATATAATTTTTTCCTGAATTGGCATTCATAGACCTATGTCTTTAACCTTTATGTCCTTTCATAAAGTGTTTGTGGTCACATTTTAAGGATACCAGTACATAAAAAATTGCTGTATCAAGATTCTCTGATTTCTCTGTGAATATTTTATGTAGAAGTCAAAGAATATAGGAAAATTAGTAACCTATTTAAGATAAAAATCCATCTCGTTGAAGGGTTAGATGTTGCACATAATAGATATCATATGGATAGGGTGAACAGAAATTCGATGTTAATGCAGGTTTCGCACATTACAGGAAAAATTCACCTTTAAGCACAGCACCTTTAAGTAGTCTAGACTTGGCACAAGAACATTACTTTCAATAAGTCATTTCTGAATAAAAGCCTGAGAAGAGAAAAATATCCCAAGTCTGCCGTATATCTTCCATTGCACTGCTTCCCACTCTTCCCACCACTGCTGAATGACAGTAACAACCACCTCCAGGCCTGCCCTTCTTTACGCTTACCAGCAGAAAGACACTCACACATTTGGCATCAGCTTAAACATGAGAGAGTTTCTCTGATCAAGGTGGTTACAGCCAAAGCATTTGTAGAACTGTAAAACATTGTACTTGCAGAACATCTGCATCACCTGAAATTCTGTAAATTTATGCCAAATTCATGAAACTGGCTGGAACTTACTTAAAAGAAATCAAATTGTTTTCTTGTGACATTTTCTAAATTACAGAATTTTATCTCTAATTGTTTTGGAAACACATACTTTCTCTGTTTTCACACATTTACCTCTCAGCTTCATGATTTGTTCTGAATTTAAG
This sequence comes from Cariama cristata, assembly GCF_000690535.1. Lineage (NCBI taxonomy): Eukaryota > Metazoa > Chordata > Aves > Cariamiformes > Cariamidae > Cariama > Cariama cristata. Next base: position 11,436 of record NW_009617844.1, read on the forward strand.
GAAGCTTTTCATTAGAACTGAAAAGTATACCTGGGAAATGAGGATACTTTTTGTTCTACTGCAAAGAAATAACCCCATAGCCTATAACCTTAATATGATAAAAAATGCTCTTTTTTTCAATTGCTTTTGCTCACTGATGTAACAAATCATCAGCTACTTTCTACATGTGCATCTCTAATCTTACCTCTGCTGAGTCTTGCTGGTAGTGGGCTTTGTGTGAGATGAGGCTTGGGATTTAGATGATGTCAATCTTCCTTCTAAAGTAATGTATCTCCTGATAAGTTTGCACCTGTTTCTGCAATTTCAAAGTTTTGGGAGGGCTGGCAGGTTGAATTGGGCACAGGTGCCCAGGTGCTGGCAGTGGAGGGGCTGCAGGGGCCTCTGTGAGGAGAGGCCAGGGCTGCCCCATGCCGGACACAGCCGGTTCTGACCGACCCCCGCAGGGCACAGCTGAGCCCATCAGCCAGGATGGTGTTGCTTCTGGGAAAACAGATTTTAAAAAGAGCAACACCACCAGAAAGCAAGGAGGGAAAAGAAAAAAAGAGTGAGAAACAATCCTGCAGACACTAAGGTTAGAGGGTGGGAAGAGATGCTTCAGGTGCTGGAGCAGAGATTCCTGAGGAGATCACGGTGGAGCAGGTTGTTCCCCAGCAGTCCATAAAAGACCATGTTGGAGCAGATCTCCACACAGCAGCTCTTGGAGGACCTCATGCTTGAGCAGGTGGATGTACCCTGAGGGAAGGTGCAGTCTGGGGAGAGTCCAGGCAGGAGCAGGCTCCTGGCAAGAGCTGCAGCCCGTGAAGAGGAGCCCATGCAGGAATCAGGGGAAAGTGTGAGGAGGAAGATGAGGCAGAGAGGAGCTGTTATGAACTGACCACAATCCCTGTTCCTCGTCCCCCTGAGATGCTGCTCAGGTTGCAGGGGGAGGTAGAGTACTTGAGAGTGAAGGAGTGAAACTGAGTCTAGGAAAAAGGGGTGGTGGAAGGGTTTTGTTTTAATTTTTGTCTTTGTATCTCACCATCCAAATCTATTTTAATTGTCAATAAATTAAATCTTCTGCAAGTTGACTCTGTTTTGCCTGTGACAGTAATTGGCAAGTGATCTCCCTGTCTTTATCTTTACCTGTAAGTATTTTAATTCTACTTTATACCCCTGTCCTGCTGAGGAGGGGGGAATGGGAGAGCAGCTGGGTGGGTGTTTGGCTGCATTCCAAGATCAGCCCACCACACAGGTGAAGTTTGTTTTGACCTTTCTACATTATGTTTAAAACCAAGAAATTAAATCTTGTGCCTTTCTTGGCCATCCCATTTGCTACTGTTTTTCTTTTTTTGTTGTCCTCTGTGGAGAGTCAATTATGAGAACCATAACTAAGCCCTATACAGAATATTCCAAAACACAACTACTGTCTGGATCTTTTTCCTACTGTCATTAATTTATTATTAACCATTGCATTTCATGCTCTGATTAGTTAGATAAAACAGACTTAAGATTAAATTCTGTGGGGTGTGTTTATCCTTGTGGTGGTTATTTCTGTCGTGGTCCCAAAGAAAAATCTGTTAAAGGTTCTATCTATCTGAGGTATAGTTTTATAAGATGGAATGATTCCTTAATTTAGCCATCATAACCAATTAAGTTTATACCAAATCACACAATTAGCAATAAACCACTAAGGTTTAAGGTGAAGTATTTAAAATTGATGACAACAGTAATTGTTTAATAACTGCAAAGACCTAATTATGCTGCTAAACCAATTACAATCAGGTAACAATCCTGATATCTGTACCAGATGCTTTCCTTAGGGTATAAAGCTGAACTAGGTGAATAGTTGAAAACCAAGGAAAAAAATCTCTTGTGATGATAGTGTTTCCCGGACGCAAAATTTGTTTTAGAGAATAACATTGCTCAAAATATAATGGGTGAGAAAATCATGAAAAAGTCATGACAGAGTTTAATCATGACAAATTAAACTAAGTAGACAAGTAACATGAAGTCAAAACCAGATGTGATAGACGGCAACTTTTTAGATGGTATAATTTTCTTATTTGCTCCCTAACTACTTCCTCTAATTATGTTTAGTTCTGTTAAAAGTCTGAGGGTAGTAGACAGAAATGTGTTGCACAGAGCCAACCTGAGGTTTTTGGGGGAGGGCAGCGACTGCACTTTCCCAAAGTGGGATGTACCTGGACCTGGTCCAGGGAAAAGGAGGGATTAGGTAAGAATGGGGTCATGGCAGACAGGAAGGCAGCAGCAGAGCCTGGGAGACTCCTCAGAAGAGCATGGATTAAACATGCAGCCAAGACTCATAGGTAATGAAAAGAAAGAGACTTTTTCTAGGTATGCAAGAAGTACTGTATTCCAGGAAACCATTAGAAAGGAGTTGAAAAGAGACAAAGACTGAAAGAAAGAACATGTGTTACCTACAAAGACATCCAACAGACACAGGTGAATCCTACAAAAATTCTTAAATGTGTGATGTTTTGGGTGTGTCCACAGTAAAGATTTTCTGAGATAGATCAGAGATCTTCAAATACTATGAAAACTATGAAACTTCAGAGCTAGGGCTGAGTTGCAGTTCCTTCATGTTGTGTCAAGCAAATAACCTCAAATAATCAACTTAATGCAGGAAGAGTAGATAATGGTATTGCTTGTATTTTATGGAAGTAAATTACTAGTTTTTAATCATCGAGAAGGAAATAATATCATCCATGCACTGGCTGACATTCTGCGAGTTACTGGATGAAAGCAAATAACAGAAAAGGTTTTACTGACATACAGCATTACTCAGCTTTATCTGTAAATCTACCCATCGGCTTGACACTCATTCTAACTTCTTTTCTGACTCCTTTATATTTGTCTTTATCCTCTTTATGAAAAAAAAAAAAAAGAACCTGAGATATGTTATGAAGTAATTTCCCAACACAGTACAAAGCAATTCAGCCATTAAACCACCTCCTCTTCCTATACGTACTTCTGTTGGCCTCCTGACTGGCAGCCAAAGGCATTTGCAAATCTTTGTGAATTTCTGGAAAGCATCCAACTCATTTATTGATTCAGGCTGCTGGCCAATATTCTCCTTGAGTTCAGCAAACAAAAACAAACAAAAAAGTGAAAGTGTGGTGAAAAGTCTAGTGAGAATATCACGAGTTATGAATTTTAGGCTGCGTTTATCACATTTTTTTTCTTTTCTTTTAATCGTGCATTTAAGAAAACTGATTAGTTTATTCTTTATAAAGCTTTCCTTGGAGAATTCTGCCAGCCATTTCTTATATCTCTGAATTTCCATCAACTATTTTTCAGTTAGGTAACGTGTAGTCCTTAGAAAGAAAGAAAGCTCTTCTGACTGGGAAAGGGAGCTGGATTTTGTTCTTGACTCTCCTAGTGGCTTTTCCTGTGGTACCCGGTAAGTTACTTAAGGCGTGATTTAAGAAAATATTTAAACCCATAAACCACAATGCCAGTGCATACTCTTAGCAGAGAAACTGAGAAATTGTCTCTAGCCCACTTAGACACCTCATGTATTGTAAATACCTAGATTTAAGTTAAGTGTCAGGAGCATATTATATGAGCATACCTAGAAGTATTCCCACTTCATTTTTTGTGCTGAGTATTCAGGAGACAATTTCTGGAATTCAAACACAAGGTTCCTTATCATTATATACTCAAAGACTTATCTAAACCTCTTTTAAAACTAACGCTTACTGATCACACAGAGTTCAACTCAAAACAATTAGCCCATGCTACTTATTTTCCCATCGAACTACAGGTGAGAGCTCTCTCTCCTTCAGGAAGGGAGGGACCTTGGTCCCGGCCTTTTGCAGCCTCCAGGGACTGCAACAACTCCCACTTCACAGGGTGGCCCAGATACCATGCAGAAGGTTAGCCCCAATGAAAACCTCCTTCCCACCTGCCTACTGAGCCTAGGGCACTGGAGAGTCAGAATGTCACCAGAAAGAAATATCAGAGAAAACATTGGGGCTAAAATGCTAATACAAAAGCAGTCCTGTGATTTGGATTTAAAGTTCCAAGCTGTTCTGTGTTAGGTCACCAGTCTTTTTTTTAACCCATTCTCTTCATCTTCAGAATGGAGGTAACTTTTCTATACCTGTTTAAAGTATTGAACTAGTCGGTATATTTCAAATACTTCTATTAATTGAAAAATTACGTAGTTTAGAAAATAAAATGTGTCCTTGAAGCCTATTGACTTTTTGAAAACTTCTACTATTCATAATATTTTTATGACAATTTTATTTACTTTTTTTTTTTCACATTAACAGACCATTATGTGGTCTCTGTTTTTCATTTATATGGGACTTTTTTAAATGAAAAACTTCAGTGATTGTTTCAGGTTGGTTTGGGGTTTCTGCTTTGGTTTTGGTTTTTGGGGGTTTTTGTTTTGTTTTTCTTTTTTTTTTTTGTTTGGTTGTGTTTTTTTGGTTTTGTTTGTGTTTTGTTTTTTTTTGTTTTGGGTTTTTTTGGGGTTTTTTGTTGTTGTTGTTGTTGTTTTTTTTTTGTCAGATCCTTGAATTGGAAACAGTTTTGACATCTGGAGATTTTTATTATCAAAAAACCAGCCAGTTCTAAATATATATCATGTTCCTCTATCATCAGTCATTTTTCATTCTGACCTTCCTGATCATACCTTGTGGCAAGAATTTATATTAATCAGTTCTCTGACATTTCTTATATCTAAGATACAGTAATCTAGGATTACAAAATACTTTTATCTCAATTATATATATGTTCATCTGTACACCTTTGACTCAGTGTCCTGTCTTTTTTAAATTTCTGAGTAGTATCTTGCTGACAGTGACAACTCAATGTAAATTTTGCTCTCTCTGATTCAAAACAGTATAGCAAACAGTTACCTCTGCAGTCTGTCTTGAATGTAGGCAGAAAGCATGGCAAGGTTAGGCTGCTATAACTATCAGAATGAGTTTAGCCTGACAGTTTATGGATAGCACAGGTTTGCGAGTGAAGTCTGAACGTACTGAGAAAGGGTGATGCAAACAACAGAAGGAAGATCATTACAGCCATCTTTTCAGAAAAAGACACATTGATCTTTCTGTTGCCAGTTCGTTTATGTACTGAATAGCAATATATATGAGTTAATAATTCTTCAGTGAATGAGGCCCCCAAACAACAGAGGATTTAAAGTAAAGGATTAACAGGGTTATCACTTGTTGTATCAATTACCAGCAGAGTAAGAGATAACCCGCTTATCAGCAGTTCATTGTTAATTTATTGAGAGAACTAGCTTTGTTACACTAAAGGATTATGTGATCAGAAGGATATTGGTTTGTGTTACTCATGTAGTGCAATTCATTTTAGATGAATACCAGTTTCATTCCAATCACCTTTATGAAGGATATTGTAAGTCCCTACAGAAAAAGACAAATTCATTAAGCTAGCAAAATACGTTTGATGTACAGGTGTCTATTTACTTCAGGATTAACATAACACAGTGGTAGCTATTTGTCCTTCCTCTGAATGGCAAGAAATGAGATTTTAGATTACAAACGAAGGCTAACTGTTTCCCCATAGGCTAAGGTTTTTTCTACGCTGCTGCAAACCATGCCATGTTGCCACAGTCTTGCAGCAGTTGGCTGCACAACGAGCTAATGCAGAGTTAAATTGGAAGAAAAGTATTCACTTTTCCTGGTTTTCTGCAAGATTAAACCACTGCTGTGTGGTTGGTATCACTAAAGTGCAAAACAGGTACAAAAAAGGCAGATGAAGTGACTGGTCAGATGCAGAACTCCACGTTACATTGCTGGGTACCCATCCTGGGGAGTGTGAAGCGTCATTCTGCTTGTAGTGTAGTGATTCTGCTAGTATTTGTTCTCAGGTCTGGTAGTCTAATAAAACACTACATTTAACTTTATTAAGAATGAGTGACTTCATTGAGAGCTTTTACAAGTAAATGAAAGGTTCACGCATTGGTTTGGTGGTGCAGCAAATCTGGCTATAGGGCACTCCGCACTAGATGAAAAACATTACAGGCACAAGGCACAAAGTACTGTTCCAGTATAAACTCATTTTATTTGTTCAAGTCAGTTCAAATAATTTTGTCAGTTAACTTTATATAAGAAAGCTTTACTCTGGATCAAGTGATATTTGACCAGGCCACTCTATACCAGGTTATTTGTTGTCTATTCTCCTATGGCCAGCATAAAAGCAGTGTAAGCTCCCTAGTGTGTACTCTGGTTAATTTGGCAGACTTGTGATCTTGTGCTTTACTGCCTCCTTATCAGGTTGCCTGTTAGTGGTTCCTATTATATTGGACAGTATAATGTACACTCATAAAATCTTCCAGTTTAGTTTTATCCAAAAGAAATACAGTCTGTATGCTCCCAGGTCTCTTTACAATGTGAACCCAGAATTCAGGGACCTGAAGCACTAAGAAAACAATCATTTAGCAGGAGACTTCAGATGAACAATACTGACTTTTGTCATGTCAGACTATAATTTAGTATGAAGACAGTTATTTGTTACTATGACAAACTTACGTGTACACAAGCTTTTATGTATCCATCAAAGGCACAAGAACACATTAAACCAGTTACACTTGTGACTCTCTGGAGAAGCTCCACAGATTTTCAAAAAGTTTTTTCAGACTTACATTAGAGTATTTAAGAGCACATTTTTGCCCTTTATTCCTTGCCGCAAGGAGCTCATAATCAAATTCACACAAATGTGATAAGTGAGGCAAAGAAAGAAAGAGAGAGAGAAGATGAGGAAATTTTCTCTAGCTGACCTCCATTAAAGATCTATGTCTTACAGAAGGATTTGAAAGGAGGATCTTTGCAGATAAAAAAGTAGAAAATTGTTCCAAAAAATAGATATACTCATCCATCCAAAATTATACAATTAGCTTTAATATATTAGACTAAGACTTTGGTTTCTCTTTTTTTTCATTTCTTTTGATGATGAGACAAAATGTAAGAGAAGCAAAGTTTGAAGAAAGAGGAAGTTTCTCTTGCTGATATTGCTTGACAAACTTGTAGACATGTTCATCGTGTACCAAAGGAAATACTTAAATTGCCATACCTGTTTGGCTACTAGCTTTGAACATGGTACCGAACGTCAGTATTTTGGCTTAAGTGGTGAATGAGCCAGCTGTCTTCCTTGCAGGATGAAACTGGCCCCGACTTCAATTTCAAATACAGCTAAAATGAAACATGCATGTGACCAAGAGGACAATATTCCCAAAGGTCTGTCCTTTAAAAAAAAAAAAAAAACAAATAAAAAACAATGGATCTAACTGAAGAAATTACGGTTCCCTATAGTTTCCCTTGAGTGTCATCACCTTCACTATAATGCTGCCAGTAGGAAATGTAAATACTTCTTTCCCAAATGTCTTGTTAGCCTGAGTACCTGTCAGTTCAGTAGGGCAACGGAATGTCAGAATGAGATTTTATAATCAAAAGAGACAGTGTGTAAGATTTGTCCATATAACAAGTATCTACTCCTGAACTACTATTCTTGATGTCATTTATATTCAGTCGTGGAAAGAGACACTTGTATGGTAGAATTCATTTAATCCTGTTGAAATAGCGGAAACTGGTCAATGGCGTTGTGCCCTTGGAGTGTATTTGTCTCCTCGACGAGGAATATTGGATATTCTGATCAAAATTCAAATATCTACAATATATACAGGCATCTAAAATTAGATGTAAGAATCTCACTTTAATAATCATATTCCAGGTCAGGTTTTCACTATTCAATGTGCAGACAAGAATTTGGTACTTCTAGCCAAAGTTGCATGAATGTTCAGACAGGATAGGACAAAGAGTGCATATCCAAACTTAATTTCTGACATTTCATGATATAAGGAGGTCTCAATCAGCTGCACTGTAACAAGGCTATATATTTAAGTGAAAAATCTCAGCATCTGCTGTAGTTTCAGGTACATAGCACCTAGATCTGTTATGCTCTCTCTTCTGTTATGACAGTCATTGGATATACTCATCTTTCCAGGTGAATGAACTCTTACATGTTCCTTGTACATACTGGACAACTAGGAGAAGCAAAAAGACCGTAGGGTTGAAGAGAAGCTCTGGTAGATCTGTTGAAGTTTGCAGTTCACAATGACATGGTAAAATTAGAGGGATGAGTTTTCCATACTGATTAGGCAGCAAGAACATTATGTTGCATATCTGTAGACACCAAGCAGTTGGTTGTGAGATATGTTGATCATGAGAACAAGAAGTTGAGCTGTCTGCAAAACAAGGAGGAAAAGTTATCTTTCTTCCCTTTTATTAATGAGCAGCAAATAGACAATGCTTAGCAGCCATCTGATACCTCCCAATCCTCCTAGAGACATAGGAAGAACACAGCAATATTTCCATATCAGGCTATCCAGGATCAAACAGTGACTTGGAGCACCTTGGTCCACAAAAATCGTTTTATTGACATAGTTGTTCTCCTACTGCTGTGTTAGTTTAGCGATGCCAACAGCCCCCATGCTGGCATCCCAAATCTCTTCTAATAGTTCCTTTTCCTCTGCATTCAGGAAAGGATGGACCTTCATCAAGCCTTTTTATTCTTTTAGGTGCTTGCTCAGTCCACCTCTTATGAGAGCTCAGGAAACAGGTGAACAATTTCTTCTGGCATGCAAGGCAAGCTTTCTGAGACTAAGACCTGCAACATCCAGCTTCTGCAAATAGCAAGCATTGAGTTGTTCATGTGGGCAAGCAGGCAGGATTCCTCTCTTACTTTACGTAATGGAAAAAATTAATAAAAGATAGAACTACAATAAAAAGACAGGAAAAAAAATCCAAAGGAGAAGAATTATAATAACGTAGAGCCTAAAATAGCTATAACAGTTTTACAAGAGCAATAGCTGCCTTTCACCCCTTTAGAAATGGAAGGCATAGAGTTTCAGCATGAATTCTTTTCACACTGGAGTTTAAGATTACAGTATAAACCAACCTCTTATAAAATATACATTTAGTAAATCTATGCTGGAATACTTCTGGTGGATAGGTAATAGGGAAGAGATTGTACAAATGCTTAAACAGGGCACCTAGAGCTTCCCCTGAGACTTTCAAGAAATAAATCATCACAATTATATATTTATCTGTGCAGACAATCAATCTTAATTCTGAAACTAAATTGATGGAGTACAAACATCTTTCATATTGAAAATTATAATACAGAATAGGAAGCTAGAAATTATTTCACATCCAATTTACATCAAGGATTACGATATAGAAGCTTGAGTGTGATTTATTATAATCACACTCGTACTTGAGTATGATTTCATTATATTGTCTGATAAAATAAGCGCATAGTAATCTGCACTTGATAATCAGTAACATTTTATTTTTACTGAAACCATCAATGAAAATATCATCTCATTACAGAGATTATCTGTGTATGCATGGATTTGTTATGTGACAGGCAGGTTTGGCACCAGACTAATCTTCTGTTGACTTTAAATTTCTGAGAACCATACTCATAGCTAGCTCTGGGTGACCTTCTTGTGTACCTAGGGGATTTTCTTGTGGTGTGAGTCCTATCACTCTGTACAATTGTTCCAGCTGTCTTTGTATGATAACATGATGTAGAAAAGACAATTTGTCACCTTCCCTAGTGACTTCTGCTATAACCTGCTTAAAATATCTACCTAGTTTTAACTTGGCCTCACCAAATACTGCTTAGAAAGTCAGATGCAGAGTGCCTGTTCTTAGCACTATAATAGCAAGTGTGCAGTGGAAACCACTTTTTGGCTCTGTTTTTGTTTCTATCATGAACTCCTTGAGTGAGGATGAGCAACTTCTGTATTCTCTGCTTGAAGAAGTAGGATGTAATATACTCATTCTTCCTTTCTCTTTTTCTGCCTCATCTGTCTATGATTTTTAACTGTGGTCCACTATATATTAATAGGTAACTGTTGTGTTGTGGTGATGCTTTTTGTTTTTGTTTTGGTTTGGTTTTTTTTGTTTTCTCTAGTATACTGGTTATTGGTGGGACAGAGTTAATTTTCTTCATAATAACTCCTATAGTGCTGTGTTTTGGATTTGTGCTGAAAGCAGTGTTGATAACCCAGGGATGTTTTAATTATGGCTGAGCAGGGCTTACCCACGGTTAAGGCCTTTTCTGCCTCTCACCCCACCCCACCAGCAAGGAGGCTGGGGGGGCACAAGGAGTTGGGAGGGGACACAGCCAGGACAGCTGACCTCAACTGACCCAAGGGATATCCCAGACTGTGTGATGTCATGCTCAGCATATACAGCTGGGGGAAGAAGAAGGAAGGGGGGGACATCTGGAGTGATGGCGTTTGTCTTCCCAAGTCACCGTTCTGTGTGATGGGGCCCTGCTGTCCTGGAGATGGCTGAACACGCGCCTGCCCATGAGAAGTGGGGAATGAACTCCTTGGTTTGCTTTGCTTGTGCACACAGGTTAAACCACAACATCTAGGCATAAGCTCAGGTGTTATTTATCAGTTTTTATAGCAAAAATATAAAATATGTAATATCACAGTTGGTATCTTCCAATTCTGTATGAACAAGAGCAGAAGGACCTGGAAACATGGTAAGTTCACAATAATTCTGTAGTTACTGGGAAGAATATCCAATTCATGTGATATGTTTCACCAGACCTGTGAAACTCTAATGTATCATTATTTTCTATACATTGTAAACTACTCAAAATGATCATCTGTTCTGAAATCCACAGTGATTTTAAAATATCACTGAATATTAATGCAAAATTAGCAGCTATGTTCTTAAAATGCCTTTTGTTCTGTGACCCTGTTCTATGAGTTTTGTTTTTACTGTTGCAACCGTGCCAAACTTATTCACCAAATTTTCACTCTAGACATCAGCTTGGCAAACTGCAAAATCTCTTTCTCTGATTTACAGCTGCTCTCACTAACCTACTAATTTCCTTAGCATTCTATTTAATCATTTAATTTGCATTTCCAAAGAAAAAAAAAGAATCATAGGAAGATGTCTGGATTTTTTCACTAATTTTTTTTCTTCCATAGGAAGGGAGAGAGATGGTCACTGAAGTTTCAGGCTCAGAGTTAGATTATGCATGCCAATTTCACTTGTAAAATACACATGACTTTTAAAAAAAATATCCCTATATCTTAACAGGGATTCATGCTGCTCCTCACAGTTATGGTCAGTTACAGATCGATGAAGAAAGCTAAGAGAGCTTCATCTACCTGCCCATTTGTTCTTAATACCTACCTCTTTGCAGAACTGCTGTAAACACACACACTAAAACCGTAAAAGCACTGTGTGTTCTGTACCTCAGCAGCTTCCCAACTCCTTGAAGCTACAAGCCAAGCTCAGACAATTGGTTTCCCAAATGAGTCAAAGAAGTGCTTCTGCCTAGTTTGTAACTGAGCACTTTTTAACCTACGGCTGAATGTTCAGGCTGAACTTCATATGTTAAGACCACCAGGGACATGATGAGAAGGCAGCCGCAGTGGAGAATGAAGTTTGCTGTTTTACAAGTAGTCCATTCAATGGCTGAGTCAGATAATACAGTTTCAACAGACAGCAACTGCTGAAACAGGAGGGAAATTGCAGTAGTGTTCAGCAGGCTGCCCTTAAGAGTGCTGCTGTGGCACACTGCAAGAGCACGCCCTCGTCACATGAACTTTTCTAAACAACCTGTGCTGTGCTCTGACATAATATCTGAAAGCCTTCAACATAAAATCCTTGTTCCTTTTGAACCTATGAATTAGTTCATGTCTCCTTCTTTAGTCTCATAACTCTGTTTGGGTTTTGTTTCAATATGCCAATCCTAGTAGAACTTTCCCAAAGCTGTGGGTATTCAGATCTGAGTTTTTCATTTGATCTCATACCCATTTAAAAGTCTCTTGAAATATATGTTCTAAAGTTCAGTGATCAGGGGTTGTTCCTGCAAGGTGGGAATGCTCTGGCTCTGATTCATCAAAACACTTAAACTTGTACATAACTTGAAGCATGAGTAGTATCTTTGAAGTTCTAGAGAAATTAGATACATATTTAGCTGGTTTATTGGGTCATATGCATAATACTCAGATCTTGTAGAATCAAGCTCTATACTATATATATTTATATATACATACACACACGTAGAAACATACAAACGTATAGTGCATTTAAAAAGTCAGTACCGTAATCTGATTTCATTTTACTGGTAAAACATTCTTGGTATAATTCTACTGAGTGCAAAAATAACTGCTATGCATACACTAGTGTAGGTGTATTTATAATAAAGTCCAGAAATTTTGGAAATAGTCTGCTAGCAATTGTTCACTTCTCATGCAATAACTGTAGCTAAATCTAAACAAAATGAATGCTGTATTTGAGAGCCTGAATTCAATAAATTTCCCATGACTGGATATAGGAAATTAAATGAAATGACGTTTCTATCAAATCAAGACAATGTGTTGTATAAAGCAATTCTGAAAAACAAGTCAAACCTATTGCAAGAGAACGTGCGCTAAACTGGTATCATACTAGGCTGCAGTTTACATTTGGGCAACGACATGTTGAAGTTTTGTAAGTATATCAAACACTACACTGCAATATTTATCTAAATTATTTTAGCTACATATGTTTTCCGGCTCCTGCAAGGTGAGCTTCACAGACTAGATGCAATATTATTCAGCTCTTATAATGTCACTTACACCATTCACTGTTGTCCTTTGCTTACATGCTTTACTTCCTGAATGTGTGTTATTTAAAAAAAATTTAGGTGAAACAAAGACATTTTCACCTTTCAAGGAGTTTGATATCTAATTTTATTTAACTAAACTTAATTTTCTGGCTCCAACACTCTTTTGTTTGTTTATTCTTCTTGTTATTGTTTTATTGTAATTAACTAAATATCCATATTGATTTGTATTTTTGAAAATCTACACATTCTTTTCAAATTAATATGAACCCACCTAACATTTGACAGTGATATGAGCTTTCTCCCTGGCAATATCTATTCCTACATCAAACATTTCCAGAGCAAGCAGATGTGGATTTTATGTGAGATTTATATGATTTTCAGTTAGCTGAATTATTTGTTGTCAAATTATCAAACAAATTAATCTGTTGTGTTCTTCACAATTATTCATGACCCAGTCATAATTTCTGTCAGCATAACATAATACTCATCAAATATTTGTCCAAATAAATATTAACTTTTTTATTATTGAACTGATTTTTCAGTTTTTGGCAGTAGCCAAAACTAACTCTAGTGCTGTCTCAAGCTGCAAATGTTTTCTTGTTTTTTAATTCTCTCAAGCATTTGTTAGGCTCTAAACCAAAAGAAGATAGTTTTCTTCCAGGGACTATCCTAGATCCAAGCTTCCTTGCTTTCTTTTCCTGCACCCAGATAAAATGCACTAAGATTGCCTCTGTAAGCTCTTTAACCTATAAATAACAGGGATTTTTTAAATATTGGAGTTTTGTCTTGCTCAGGAAATCAGGTTGTAAGGCTGTTGGTGATGGGAGGGTGTTGTGGGTTAATCCCAGCTGGCAGCTAAGCACCACACAGCCACTCGCTCACTCCGCTGCAGTAGGATAGGGGAGAGACTCAAACGGGTTAAAGTGAGAAAACTCAAGGGTTCAAATAAAGACAGATTAACAGGTAAAGCAATAGCTGCACGTGCAAGCAAAGCAAGATAACGAATTAATTCACCACTTCCCATTGGCAAGCAGGTGTTTAGCCATTTCCAGGAAAGCAGAGCTCCATCATGCCATCATGCATAAAGGCTACTTGGGAAGACAGATGCCATAACTCTGAACATCCTCCCCTTCCTAATTCCTCCTTCTTCCCCACCTTTATATGCCAAGCATGACATCATATAGCATGGAATATCCCTTGGGTCATTGGGGTGAGCTGTCCTGGCTGTGTCCACTCCCTACTTCTTGTGCACCCCCAGCCTCTTCGCTGGAGGGGGGCCATGAGAAGCAGAAAAGGTCCGGACACTGTGTGATCACTGTTCAGCAAATCCATTGTTTTCAATGCAAATCCAAAACACTGCACCACACAAGCTACTATGAAGAAAATTAACTCTATGGCAGCCAAAACCAGTACTATTCATGCACAGGTGACTTTTCCAACAATTATTTTATCTTCTACATCTCTTCCTAGAGTGGTTGTCTCTGTGATTTCTGTACATGATTACCATAGGCTCTGCTCACTTTCTTTGAGATAAGAAAAAAAGAAGAATAGAGAAAATAAAATAGTGAGCCCATGGTCTAGTTTCTCCTTCACATCAGCTTGTGGATAGTGTGGAAGGACAAGAGATAACTCTGCATACATCCTCCACTGAACAAAGAACATCCTAGGAACCAGATTTAAATTAATGACTAGACCATATCTCTTGGAAGTCTGATTTTGTACCTAGTTACCTATCCAATGTAAGTACCTAAATAGGACCTTTTACTTCCAGTCACAAATTGCCTAGCTTAGCTTCCAGGCTTTTGATATTTTCTGTTTACTTTTTAGACTAAAGAGTTGATTTCTTAATCACTTCATGCACATATTCATTTTTCACTGGCACAAACTTTATCCAAAATTAAAAATTTGCACTTCCATCTGTAAAATAAGGACTCTGGAGCGTGAACCAGTGAGCACTCTAAAGCTTATTAAGTGCTAACATACACTTCTCTTTGCACACCTATATTGCCAGATTGAGTATCCTACCAGGGTCTTTCTTATTTCCTAGTTCCTTGCTGTATGTGGTGCAGTTTCAAAGTAGGACCCCAAGACATCTTTTCTGCTACTAAGGAATTGATTACTTTATGTCTGAAGACATATGTGGGACCTATGGTAGCCAAGGCAAGTAGAGGCACACATAGGTCTGTACCAAAGAGCTCAAGGCTTCTCATCTTCTTCCAAAGACCATTGAAGCTGGCCTCTGAATTTGAATGGAACATGTTATAAATTTGCGTCTGAGCTCACAACTAAAATGCTGTAGCTATCAAAAGCATGGCTTTGCTTCTGGAACACAGTGCTTTTATACTGCTATGACATGTAGGACCAGGAAAAACTAGCCCAAAAGAGTTTCTGTCTCATCAACAGTCCAACCTTAAAAGCATTCCCTGTGTAGGCAGTATCCTCTCCAGTCCTCTTGGCTCATGACTCATGGTCTTCCTTATGAGTGACAATCCTCCCTATGGCAATCCGGGGCTGCTTTCAGGCTACAAGAAGGCCAGAACTCACATCTCCATGTGTAGCATATAATTTCAAAAAATATTTTCCAGGTCATGATGTATTCTGATGAGAATCATTTTGAAGTGATATGCTGCTATGTCTCTAGCTTTGCCTGTATGGAAGGTCTTTCCTGAACTGACCACTTCTAAATATGTCATTATTGATGATTATTACTGACCAGTGCTGCGTTATTTGTTGCTGATGCTTCTGAGAAGTACTTACCTACAAAAGTGTTTCTGTGATTCATAGAATAAATGTTTTCTAATTAGCCAAGTTGATGGTTAATATCAGCCAGCTAAAAAACCCCTCTATATTTTCTAATATGTGTAACAGTGCTTCCAAATCCCTACCTTGATTTGTTATGCATCCTGGTATTGAAAAGAGAAAAAAAAATGAGTCTGGATGTACATATTTGATTCAAGATTGAGGAAAATGACGCGTGGTTGGTTGGCTGGTTTCATTTCTTTACTAATCTTTAGGACGTGTGAAACATTTGGGGAACTTGTGTTGATTTTGAAAAAAATATAATAGATGCCTAATATTTTTTTTTAAGTTTTCCATATTTAGACAGCCCTGAAGGAGATTATCTTTTTTTCCTTAACACTTAAAATACACTTAGAAATCCAGTTGAATTTTTGTTAAAAATTGAAAGTTTAGAAAGGCAGAATAATGAAATAAAATGATTCTAGGAATTTTCCTTACATCTAGTTATCCTGTTACAGATGAGGTAACCCCTTAAGACTGAGTTGACAGTCTGGAGAAATGAATAACTTCATTGTCTGTACCTGTTTCAGTGTACCTAAAAATAGCATTGAACATGTGTCTAAATACAAGGACTTTAGAAGAAATAGTAAACACACCTTTTTTTAAAAAAAAACTCTTTAAGAGTTTTTGGGGCTTTGGTTGGTTGGGTTTCTTGGGGGGATGAGGCTTTCTTTCAAATTTCACTTAGGAGAGATTTCCACAATAAAATACTTCACTGATAGCAGATAAAAGAACCAACAACCTAGTTTAATACACAATACTGCATTCATTTATCTCAGTGGAATTTTTTCACTTGCCTTAAAGGGAATAGTAGCGAGACCTCAAATATTAGAAAGACTTTATGGTTTAGGCAGACTTCTGTGGTGTGGTAAGATGTATTAGACAGTTAAAATACCGGTTCTATCTCAGAAGCTATAAATGTCTCATTTGATTCCTTGCCATTGTACAGAAGCTTCATTTAAGAGGAGAGTATCTGAAATTTGTGAGATGATCTGACCTAATTTTTTGAAAATAGTGTGAGTCAGAGTTAAAAGTGATCACTCATCACTGTCTTTCTGTTTTCTTCAATATCCATAAGGAAGAGCTTTGTGAAAATATGTGACATAATTTAGAGTTACTGTAACAGTATACTTAAGTTTTGTGAGAGTGACTGTCTGTGAATAAGTCTAGTCCTTGTACTTCTAAGGAACTGTTCTTCACAAATAGTGCTTTCATTCTGAAATGTGACAAGACAGAGAAAAAGTGTATTTCAAAACTTTTCAAAGACTACAAAAAGATGGGAGAAATTTGAGGAAAAGTTTTTTGTTGTTTTTTTTGTTTGTTTGTTAGGAGAAATTTGAGGAAAAGTTTTTTGTTGGTTTTTTTTGTTTGTTTGTTTGTTTTTTTAGTTATTATAACCAAGTATAAGAACTAATTATTTGGCTCCAGTTATTTATTTCTCTTTTTTTTCCCCCCTAAATATGTAACAAGAAAAAATTTTGTCTAACTATTTCCTCAGAATGGAAAATGATCTGGAGAAAGCTCTTTGTTTTTTATTTAGCAACTGAAGTGGTGATATATTAGAGCACAACCATCCTGTAAAACAGTCAGTCCTGCTATGTGTGACAGTGATCAGCTAGTGTTAAGCTGAGACACCTGTGATTTTGCAAACTTTTCCAGTGTTGATGAAGACTTATATACACTTTGTAAGCAAACAGACAAGAACATATATTTTGCTGATCGAGGTAAAGTGAAGCAGGAGGTTGTGGTGCTGATGTGTTGGGAGTAGAGAGGCAAAGAGGGTACTGGACTGCTTTTTGGACCCCTCTTTGTTATGCAGTGTAACATTGGAATTCCCTTCTACAGACTTGTTTTCTTTGAAATTCTTTGCCTGTCCAGAATAGCGAGAATAACTTAATTTAAAAGTACAATATATAGCTTACAGCAGAGAACTATGTGTATTCACCTCTCTATCCATTGATTAAAAGGGGATCCAAACCAATCTGCATATACTACATACCCAGCTTATGACCTGTTGGTGTGATGAATTCTGCCCTAAATGGGTACCTTATTGAGGAGGGAGCTGCACGCTCTGAAGTCAGAACTTCCAAGTGGACAGGAGTGGTCTTTAGTTCCCAGGGAAACAAAGTGTTCTGCTATAGCTATCATCTAGAGATTCCTGGTTCAATTCTCCATGTTTTAGCTTAGTGGTAGTCAAGATACACAGTCTTTGCAATGAACATTCAAGTGCATTTCTGGTATTTGAGCCCTTGATCTTAGCTGGTCTTTGGCATGCTACTGTAGCTATTAAACTAATTTGGTTTTTTTTGTTCCTCATAGGGATGAAGAAGACATGGACAGGATTTATATGGAGCAAAATACATATGAAGACATAACACAATAAAAAAGGAGAAGACAGAAACAGTGAGAGTGAAATGAAGATCGAAAATTGAAGGGGGAAAAACATGCCAGAAAGAAAGTAGTAAGAGAAAGCTGATTGCTCTTAGAAATCTGCTGAATAAATAAAAATAGGACAATAAAATACATGACTAACATACAGAGATGAGACAAAACTATTGACACAAATTAAAGTTCAGTATTCACATTCACAGTATGCAGATATTCACATTCCCCAATGGAGTTCATACTGTTCTTACCTGAGCCTGGAAAAACTTTATTTCAGCTGAAATAACAATTATTCAACAGCTTTTGGAATAAACATATCAGATCATTCCGAATGACCTCTCTTAAACCCTTGGGCAAGAATCTAGTACTATAACCTTGAAAATGATTATTTCATCTCTTCATGATTTTGTTTGACTGTCCAAAAGATATTGTGCAGTCCACTTGCACTTGCCAGTGCAGCCTTTGGGGTGGCAAGGTGGTCTGTCAGAAGCCCTGCTCTGCACAGCTTCATACAACAATGAAACAAGGTTTAACTTCCTCAAAGTGCTGTGGTGATCTTTTCCTTGTTGATGGAGCTTTGACTCTTTCATCTTACTGTTTCGAAATATCCTTTGTTCCTGAGGGAGGGGTGCTGCTGAGATGGTTCTTGTTAACTCATTTTCATGTCTCAAAGCTTTCAAAGTTCTATCCTGGAACAGTTTCACATGCTATGTTCCTTGCCACATACAAAGCATGACATATATTGGAAAACAGTTTTAATTAAAATCTAGTTTAATGTTTCCATTTAATTTAAATAGCAGATGGCATTATTTGTTACACTGACAGTGTGAGAGAAAGAGGTCAGAAAAAGAAAACTGACTGCTATTCCTGCTTTTTTATTTGTCAGATGAATTACTGAAAGCATTAACATTTAAAATATCTATGTCTCTAGCTATTAAGAAAGAAGTAAATTAGAAGTAAACTGTGAAGAGAATTGGTTTTCCAACATTGACATGGCCATTAATGCCAATATCACTAGATACGCTTCTCATTAAAATGGCAGTAACAAAAACATAGGTTCTATGTGCTCAGATTTATATATCTGGCAGAAAATTTCACAGCATCCATTAGGATTGCTGCTTCAGAAAAGTGACTGCAGTTTCTGCTGGCATCTCTCTCAGTTTCTACATAACTCATAAAAAACTGAGCACAGTGTGACTTGATCTAGTTGCTGTCCTTGATCTTGTTGCCTTGTTACAATTTAAAAATAACCTTGGCTTTTTCAGGAAAAAAAAAAAAAAAAAAAAAAATTCAAACTCTGTTTGAGTTCCTCACATGTATGCCTACTAAATATACTGCTTCCATACCAACATCTTCAAAGGGCTAATCATATTGGGAGTGGATTCATCTCATTTAGTTGTAACTACTTCATGGACACCTACATCTAAGATAAAGATCTCGGGTTTTCTTAATAGTGAGTAGAAAGTGAGACATCTGCTTAGAGTACTTCTCATCTGACCTGCTTTCATGGAAGCATCAAGAACAAAGTAGCTGAGTACACTGAGCAATGACAGATAGGACAATGCCACCAAAACTGAATCTGATGAGACTTGGTATAGGCTATAGATTGACGAGTAACAGGAGAAAAACACGTGAAGCTGCTGAAAACCTATATCATGGTTACCTCGTGGACTGATTTCATGGCAGCCTGTGCCTATAACCCCTTTCTGCCCCTTAGGAGAGACTGAGGTGAAGCATTGTTACGTGACCATCCAACATCCAGCACCATGTAGAGGCAGAGGGTACATGTAGGGTACCAGCACACAGTTGGTACCCAGTCACCAGTCAGAGCATGACGTTGAGACTGGTCTGATCTACTGTCATGTTTCCCCTAGGCTCAGCTGTCCCAATCCACTGGTGAGGTAGTTGTTGTGGTCTCCATTTGGTCTGTGTGAATCTTCATGTAAAGCTTTTCATGATGCAGCCTATCTCTTACTTGGTCCACTTAATTGCCCTCGGCAGTGTCATGTTATCTGATGTTCTCTTTCTCCTTCTGACACCTATTATAGACGTTTATAGATAAAATGAATGGCTGCCTAAAGAGGCTTAGGTATGCACTCATAGTAAAAAGATAGCAAAGTGGGTGCTTCAGTTGCAGATATCAATATTTTAGGCATTTAAGGTTTGTGCAATGAGGTCTACATACAAGTGTCTATTCTCCATATATATCCATTGTGTGAATGGCAGTGTAATCAGTAAGGTGTGGACTTGACAGAGGCTTTTTTCCCCCCCGATATTTGTTAATGCAATAGAACTTTCTCTATTCTCTTCAAAATAGCTGTATTCTTGAAGAGAATAATGATGAATATTCCCTATTGCAAGCAAAAACTACAGATCCTGAAATCTATATGGACTTTCCCTATTCTTATCCACTTCCTTGTTTTGTGTCCCTTGAACTCTTGGTATGGATATCAGATCCCCAAATAGCTAGTATGGAAATTCCTGTACTCTGGTTAGCAGCCATTGCAAATTAGCCAGAGAATACAGTTCAGGGTAGTCATTCCGTGGTGGCCTGTCATCTGTTACCTCCTTCCATTGAAAAAAAATTATTCCTGACAAAATCATCAAACAATAATCCCTCCTTGCAAATGCCCAAACAAACAGAAATGTTTAGGCAAAGAAGTTGATTCATACTGGGCCTTAAAATACCCCTTTTCTCCAGTTTATCAGTCTGCTCAGGCGGTACAAGCACTTTGCCTTTAATGAAGAAACCAGACTTTTCAGACTATAAGCATAATAATGTTTGATTGAAATACGACACTTAAAGAAACAAGATTTGAAACAGATTTGGAAAATATTTTTTGCTTGGGTGGTTGGTTGGGTTTTTGCCTTGCTTTTTTGCAGGCTTGGGTTTTTCTTTTAAAAATACCATAATTTGGGATTCTGTTTTCTTTTTTAATTTGGAACACAATTTTGGGAAGAGATTACCAATGAATAATAACAAAATAAATGTTTTAGTTTGTGATGAAAAAAAACATTCATCATGTTCTGAAAAAGCTTTCAGCTCTTTTTTTTTTTTTAACATTGAGTCATTATTTGAAGGACTTAGAGTTTGGGTTATCCCTTGTTGCCATGTTGAGTGCATCGCTTGCTCAGCTATATGGGAAGGAGTGTAGTAAGAAGTTGCAGGGAGGAAACAGGGATCCCTCCAGAGGACATACAACCTATGGAATATGGTTGACAACATTTTTTTTTTCCAAGGAAGGCTAGAAGCAGCTGTGTTTACAGCAATATACTTGTAGGCACAACCAGAAAGTCTTGAACATGGTTCAAATGTTAAAGCCTAGGGTATAGTGTGTCAGGTTTATTTCAGTGCTGTTCTGCTCCAGTCCTTAAGCTCCACTGTTGTCAGCTCAGTCAGCACTAGGACGTGTTTGTATCTGGAATGGATCCGCTCAACAAAATAGGTGGCCATCATTTCACTCTCTTTGAGTTCAGAAATTATATGAAGTTAAAGAAACTCTCCTGGTAGTTTTTCAAAGATGAACACACAGATGTTCATGGAACACCAATTTTGCCATCCAGAACAAGGTCATGTCTGTGTAAAAATAACTCTTAAATAAAAAAAGGAGTAGTTTTCAAATCCACTTCTCTCCCCATTTTCATTCCTTTCATCAAATAGTTATATCTCAACAAACTCTTCTTTAAAATTAAATTTATGCTCTTTTTGTAGAGAATTGTAATTATTTAGACATTCTGGCTAGCATCTGAAACAAAACTTACTGTAAAGATTCCTGAAATGGGCGCATGCATCAGAGTCAGACTCTCAGGATCACATAGCTGCTGTGCGCTCGTGAGACAACTGAAGAACAGTAGGAATCCGCTACAGGGAAAGAAGATACATCAGAAGCACTACAAAATATAGCTAACATGATTGACTACTGATTACATTTAAACTGTGAGGTACGTGAGGATACAGGTAAAAGGGGAAGAAAGGAGTCTACTGCATAGTTACAACTAGGGTTATACTGCTCTTTCAGCCTGTTTACTGAAATGGAATGAAGTGATTGAAGAAATTAAGTTTTAATTGGGATTTCTTTATCTTTTGTAAAATGAAAGCAAAAATTTGGAGGATTAACTGACTTTCCTTTTGTTGTATAATAGGTATTTCAGTGATATTGTCTATCTAAACAAGTGTTTCAGAATGATACTTAAAAAATTCCCTTCTAGGAGAGGATCAGTTATGTCAAGCTGCTTCTTTAAGTTTAAATTCAAACTCCACTTGGATCAGAGGATACAATTTGGATCAATTTATAGTTGTTATAGCAGCTGAACAGATTGAAAAGAGCATCATCAAAGAGCATGCTAATTACAATCAAATTAAATGACTGGATGAATTAGAATTAGGATGCAGAATTCTGGGAAAATGTCTGCTCTGATGCATCCTGCTGGAGACATGTTTTATTTCTGTGTATTAACCAAACATCTCTCCAGTACTTTTTCGTCCTAATAGTGTGACATTCCCAGTGACCCAACCATAGACTGAACAAAAAAAAAATGGTTCTTGCCAGTTGTTAAGGAAGTAGTTTAACTTAAGAATAAGACACATTAGTTATGCAAAATCATGTGTGTGTAAATTCCAGAACATTCATATATCAAATCACCCAGCTCACCACCATTGGAATAAATGAAAAAAGAATTTTTTTTCCTAGGGTAGTCTGATGATGTAGCTACAAGTTTGAAGTGTAGTCTTGGTATTGTCACGCAAATAAGCTCTTCAAGCAACTCCTCTCAATATATATTGCAAGCCAGAACTGTGGAATTAATTAGTCTGTTCTTCATGGTAGATTTTTCCATAAAACTTTTGAATGTTCTTGTAAGGAAGGTTTTTCTTTCTTTAATTTACTCTTCTATTAAATTTTCATATACATCCAAGGGAATGTTATACTAAATGAAATGAATGGATGCAAAGGAAAGTTAACTCAAACCAAACTAGAAAACTGTTTCTAGGCAGTTCCAGAGGCAAACAGATGCACACGCACAAGGATTTCAATAAATTTCAAAAACAACAACAAAAAGGTTCTTTTCAAGTGTGGACACCAAATAGCCATCTTTTCTTCCTTTTAGGGGTGTTTTTCCAACATTGGGGGGGTAATACTTCATGTAACAAACTTCAAGTAACATTTAAATATATTTACAAGCCTAAGATGTTTATAAACACATTATATACATTATAGAGCATATATAAACAATCTTTCTGTTAAAATCTCCAGACTATGTTGGCAACACAAAGTTATGGCAGGTAACATTCAGATTGACAATGTACTTGCCTCTTTTTCCAAATATAATCAAGAAGTGAAGACATTCTTAGTAATTTGAAACATCAGCCACAGGGGATGCTTCATTCCTCAGCCCAAGTCTAGATTTGCAACAGGCAGTGATTTGATTTTCTTATGCCAATCTTATAAACTGAAATTCTTCTTCAGTACTTCTGGTATTAGATGTATAATTTCACTGAACAATGAACCTTATGTATTCTTCATAAATCAATCTTCTCATTACAAAAATTTACACAAACTGCTTGGGGTAAGCCTGAACACATAAGATTTCTCATGAGTCTATCTTGCCTTACATGAGTTTCTGTGAGTTTTGTGGCATTTATTTTTTAAATTTTTAATATTACACAGGTCTGATAAAAGTAAAGAAAAAAATTGAAAAATTAGAAATTTCTGTTCATATGTAGTACTTCAGAAAGAGAAATTGAACAGACTGCATTGCTAGTAGCTCAAAAGTAATTTTTCAAATACAGTTTTTTTACTCTGGTTTGTAACTTCACATAGGCATGAAATTGAAATACCTACTTCCTTATCAAACTTTATGCATCCATTGCAAGTGTTGTCTGATTTATTCTTGTAAAATTTTTCTCATAAACAGTGGCCTACCAGCATTAGTCTTTAAATAAATAAATAAGGAAACAAATATGCCTTTCAAAGGCAGAGAAAGGCAAAATAAAAAGTATTAAGAATTACATAAACTTTGTCAACACTTAGGAGAAAAGATTAGGGAAACAGCTATTTGTTCTATCAACCTTGAATGACTCTTTAATTTTATGACAATCTCCTCTAAGCCTATTGTTCACAGAAATCTTCTTTTTGTGACATACAGCCGAGACAGGAAGAGAAGTTAAAAATAATCCTTCATGTTTGAGAAAAAAAACAAAACACCAGAAATATCTCCAAAACACTTAATTGTTTTTGCAAGTCTCCGTAGCTGGCATGCCAGCAGACTTTTCCTACATGGTTATAGCTGTTGGGACAAGCAGGTCAGAATCCATCCAGGTACTCTCTCATCTGCCTATCTGTATTTATTTTTTATCCTCAGTTTACAACAAGGTTATAAATAATTTGGGGACAGGTAATGAACTTTGTTCTGTATCTGCTTAATGACTATCACAACAGTATTCTTGCCTTCAGGGTGCCACATGCTATCAAAAAACAAACAATAAATCAGAATAATGGAAAGGGATGTATACTAATGGTGTTAAATATAGAAGGAATTATACAACCCTGCCTAGGTTACCAGATGGCATGGCTTCCCGCTCCCCTCCATCCTTGCTTTTTATTCAACATAGAATTGCATGGAGCACTGGAGACTCAGTCACAGAATAAAGCAATATCTGAAGTACCACGCTTTTGATGGTTTAAAGAAGTAGGTTGTGTTTTTGTGAGACCCCACAAAAAGATATAATTACGTTTTCATATATTTTCCAGGTTACAATAAGATGAGTGGTTGGTTTCACCCCCACATCCTCTGGGCCCTGTTCATAGTGATTTTTGTCCTGTTTGTGATTCCACCCCAGATTAACCTTTAGGCACACTACATAAATATTTGTAAGAAAAGCACTTCTGCATATGCAGCTGAGATCAGTAGAAAGGATCTAAGCAGGTTTCTTTCTTTCTTTATGAGGTAGCTGCTATGTCTTCCTCTGAGAGGAGGCCTGGACTCTGGCACTCTATTCCTTCCCGCCTCAAAAGGCTTCTCAGAGACCACGTTTTCAGGGAACACTGAACTCTCGGTAACTTCTGAGAGAGAAGACAGAATGGATTTTGGGCAGTTTTGATTAAACCTTATGTGATACACATTTTTATTGTGTTATCATGCATTTTTAGGTAAAGGTGAGGCACTGAAGCATGAGATAGACAACTACTTTAAATTCATCTGAATAAATTAGTATAACTCGAAATTTTGCTTTGCTTATTGTTTTTTTCCTAAACCTCTTACGGAGATTTTTTTTTTATCAGGACACTAGCCAAAGTAAAGGAACATAAACACACTATTTCAAGAAAATTAATTTAATTTCTCATAGATTCCTTTTGAGACTATTGTGCTGTAAAGATTTATGAAAAACTCTGTCCATATATGCGACACACCCTAGCTATGATGATATAGTTAAAAAATAATATGATATGCTTGATTATGGAGGCCCGCCAGCTCTCAGTGTGGGTTACAGTTATGGATCTGTTTTGACCATTATGCAGCAAATACTAACATCTGGAAACTTGAAGTTCAAAGGTTATTTTTCTCATAAAGCTGAACCAGTATGATTCATAAAAAACGACACTGACCTTCAATTTAACAAAGTCCTGCTGCTAATATTGTATTGTAAAATACCGGGTGCCTCTTTTCTTGACTTGGTTTGATTTTGATTTTATTGCGCTATTTAATCAACTAACACAGAAAGGGGCATTTGAAAATAACCCAACCTTGTGATGCAGAAACTTGTACAGACAGATTACTAGAGTTTAACACACCTGCATATGTTAACCTTTATCATAAAAAAGAAAAATCTTCTATGATTGCCTAAGAAGCTCCTGACTTGTTACATATTGCCTACGGATACTTTTTCCCTTTGTTGTCATCTTTCTCCTTCATTATGCTCCTCATCACAGTATACTACTCACAGTTCTACTCTTCCTGGGTTTAGAGTGCCTGAAAGAAGACACTATAAAAAAACCACATTAGCGTAAATTAATCTCATGTTCTAGGTCATGCCTTTGGGCTATGGGGATGTGTAGTAGATTAAATGATTTCCTTAATACTCCTGCACAGCTGGATTCCCTTTCTGCCCATTTTGTAGCTCTGGACTACGTCAGTGTGCTCATGTCACCCCTGCTCTGACAAATAAATGTGGTGGGCATTGCACGTGTACCTCTGTTCAACTCTCCAGGCAGACTCTAAGTTCCATACAACATTTCCCCTCCACACATGTGATAGGGACTCTCTGCTACCTGGGATGTGGTACAGCCCAGAAGCTATTGCTACAACTACATACATACACTGTCAAGTAATCTGGGAACACCTAGATTCAAATGGTGACTGTCTGATCAGAAGTTTCCTCCTTTCCCCATCCTTCTTGTATTCAGCAGTAAACACTTGCCTGAAGTCTAACTTTATTTGTACCACTCCTTTCCTTTCTTCTCTTTGTGGCCTTCTTAAAGCAGGAACCTGAGCAAGCAGACCTTCTCTTCTCACTATTTAACAATGGGAATAGAAAATTAAGGAAAATATCCATAGTCACAGGGCTAAGCTAGAAAACTATTCCTTACACTATGTCTGGTTTGAGAAACAATAATGAGCTTTAGAATGACCAGCTGGGAATGACCAATAAGCTTGGTTTCTTATTTCCACATGCTCTCTCGCCTGTAGATTGTAAATAATCAGGAAATCCTATATTCAAGTGGGAATTCTGTGGAAATGAGAACTATCATATACTCCATTTAATCTTCATTTTAATGAGGCATACATATAATTGAGTTGACATTAGAACATTACATTTGCCGCATGGAGAAATGATCGATAGCTTGGTCATGCTAAACTTGCCTCCCTACCAAAAACAATTAAAATAAAAGGAAATAAAAACACACAGAGTTCACTAGCTAAAATCTGTATTTATTTCTTTTGAGCAGCAAGAGAGTTTCCTGTAAGTACTTTCAAAGGAAAAATATTTTGGAAAGCCAAAGTGTTAAATGCAAATCTACATGAGAAAGGAAAATTGTTACTTTTTTAGGATCTGAACTTGAAACTCAATTTAAAGAGCTGAACAGCATTAAACAAAACAAAACAGGGGTAAAAAGTGCTTGTTGTACTGAAAGGTAGAATGACACGCTTTAACCCATCTTTGACTTCTGTTTTACATTGTTGAATGACAACTCCCTTGGAAAGAAGATTTTAGAACTATAGTGCTGATTTAACCTTCATTACATCTCTGTTATAATAGAAAGACAACCTCATTTAGTAGGTTTGACAGTATGTTTTTCACTATGTTTTGAAATCTGTTGCTTTTGACACATATTTTCCCTAGCTGAAAAGACATGAATAACTGTATACCATTTTTTAACATCTACTAGGTGTTTGTCACTTAATATTTGTCAGTTTTCCATCATTACCTGTGAATAAATGTTCCTAACTAACTATAGCAGGAGGTATGGGGATTACAATGGGGTGAGCTGTATGTGGGACACTATCAGTGTCATTTGTTATAAAGTTAAACATTTGAAGTATTTAAGATCTGAAACTTGATATTCCATCATGGTATCTTCTGATGGCAATCCTTTATGGCCTGACCTTAGAGACTGTCATAGCTAAACACACAGGAATAATGCAAGACATGTTAGCTAAGTTTTTCATGTTGGAAAGTAACATAGTAATAAATAAACCTCAGTAGTTTATCACCCTTCTTGTAAATCTATTCTTTCCCAGGTCAGCTGTGACTTAAATAGTCACTAACTATCCATTTGTTTGTTTGTTTTGGAAAAAAAACTAGGTAGAGTCCTGTAATTCAGGGGCTTTTAAGTATGCTAAATGAACTGCTTCTAAAAGGTACTGAAAAGCTAACTAAGAAAAGCAAGCTTGTTGCAAGTAGGCTTAAATTGGTAGTATTAAGGTCTGAATGTGTACTTGAAAATTGTGTACGTAGGAGTCTGCAAATTGGAAAAGATTGAAAAAAATCATAGTCTTTAACCTTACACTAAGGGAAGAAATACAGCAAGAACTGTTCTTATGAAGAAAAAGAAGAGAGGAATGAAAATTGTGGCCTAGATCTTGATTGGTTTATTTTTAATTTAACTCCTTTTTACCTCAGTTTGCAACATGTTGATATTTGATGCTGTATAAAAGTTTAGGCTCTGTGCAAGAAAAAATGGGTCTCTAGTGCCAAGATCATATTATATGTAAACTGTTTCCTATGTTAAGCAGACCTCTTTATGTGGATCTGCTGCATACATTCATACCTTGATGTAAGCAAGTATTAGTCACAGATAATGGTACTTTTTTCATATTTTAAAAATGTTTCCATTATGAATGAAGTAAAGCCCACTTCATTTGTTATACCTCTGCAGTCCGTACTTTCCAAGCCTGAATTTTATGATTTTAAACAACTGACTTCTCATTTACTTAATTTTCCTCAACCTTTCTCTCTCTCACTTTTTTTTTCCTTGCTATTTGGGTGAACATGGGGGAGAAACTGAAAGATAAGTTCCTTGGTTTTTTCTTTTCCTCAGGCAGAAAAATCAACTTTATTTATGAATTGATTGTATCACATGACTATTGAATCAAAAAAATGAAATTAAAATGTTGTATGAGTCTTTGTTTCCTAGGAGTTTATTTATTACTATAGAACATACAACTTTTGAAGCACAAAATACAATGAATGGAATGACAAAGAAATGAAAGTAAATGATTTGTAGTTTCCAAGGGGAAAGAAAAATCTCTGCAGCAAGAGATACTTACAGACATGGTTGGAACACACAACCAATACAAAAAACATGGAGTTTGATGCTGCTCATTTCATTCCTTATCAAAAGGGAAAGTCCTGTCCTCATTTATTCTCTTGAAGTTGATCTTTAGGCATGTGACTAGAAGCAGGATTCCATCTATTATTTTGATGGTAAACCAGTAACACCTAAAACCAAGTTAAATAATTATGATATTTTCCTAAATAACATAATAGCAGTAATTATAAATCTTGCTTTTATATCTCATATTATTAAGAATTACATGAGGCAGAGAATGGCTGAAGACTTGAATATTGTTTGAACATAAAAATTGTATTTAAGGACAAAATCAACCAGCATCTTCTATGGTAAAAATTTAAAGATAACCTGATTTCAAAAGCTAATAACTGTTTTTATGTCCACAAAAATCTACCTTTATCATATCTAGTATTGCAACTCTGATATCAGGCAGGGATAACTTGACATAAACGTATTCCAAATTACATGTGTTCGTTTTCATTATTGCCTCTGATGAGGTAAAGAAGCATTTTTTCTGAGAAACATTTTTATGTTGATTCCCATGCTTTGGAAGAGCCTCACACTACTTTTTGCAAAGACAGTTAAATCTTGTCTTTTCAATCTTTCTACAAAACTAAACATTTATGTTCTAACC